>NW_020447908.1:1313690-1364390 GCF_003343035.1 Apteryx rowi
GGCGGCCGCCGCGGAGGCAGCGCGGTGGCGGGTCAGCAGCGCCCAGCGCTCGGCAGTGGGCTCAGGGGCGGAGGCCCGAGGGGTCCCCAGGGGAAGCGCCCGCAGCGGGGCGCCTCGTCCGCCCCGGGCCCGGCAGCGGTTGGGGTGGGCGCTTCTCCCCACACGAGTGCCTCGGGGAGTGGAGAAAACCCCGTGATAAACTCCTCGGGGAGGTGTTCTCCTCAGGGGGATGTTCGCCACAGGGAGATGTTCTCCTCAGGGGGATGTTCGCCACAGGGAGATGTTCTCCTCAGGGGGATGTTCCCCACAGGGAGATGTTCTCCTCAGGGAGATGTCCCCACAGGGAGATGTTCTCCTCAGGGTATTGTTCTCCACAGTGCCAAGCATCCAACAAACCTACACAGAGTTTGTGTCTCAGGATGTCCAATAGCTTAGAGGTCAAGCAACCAGCAGAGCTGTTTCAAATTCCCATTTCTTCCTTCCTGGGAGCCAGGCATGTGAGGACGAGCCGCATGTCCATGCAGGGTTGGGCTGTGGATGAGGGCCGGAAAGGGGCTCGGGAGCTGCACACGTCCCATGGGGTTTGGGATGAGCTGGAGGCAGGTACGAGGGGTCTTACTGGGGCCTGCCAGACCACCAAACCACACTAACGTGGTTCACTAACCCGTTCAGCTAACTGGTGGAGTTGTTTTTTTGTCCCTTTCATTGTTCTGGCCCAAAGAATAGGAGAGAATTCAAAAACAGCTGGGGACCCAGGGAGGTCTCAACAGCTTGACTTGTGCATTAGTGTAAGCAGATGAATGGCTGCAGCAGTACTAACGCTTCTGGGCGGTGTTTCTCTGTAGTGTACATTCAGGAACAGGGAACTTCATTCCCTTTATGTTACGTTAACTTACACAACCTTCCCAGGCTATCTAGGCCACACGGCAGAGTTTGCTGCTGCTGGGCTGGAGCTGCAATTGTGAAGGCCTCAGGGAGAAGCCACTGTAGAGGAACAGTTCAGTGAGTGTCCTGCTTTTTCCCTACTGCTGGGACCATGTGTTAGAACCTGGAGGAAGCAGAAAGTCCTCACCACTTTTCAGTTAAACGGAGAGACTTTTTCTTCTCAGATGTGCTTGTTTAAAATGGAGGCATCATTAAGAAGATGGAGGAAATATGGATATGATGTTGTAAAGCTTAGTATTGCTAAGTGTTGCAACAAAGGTTTTTGTCCACATAGTAAAAGATAAGCAGAGCACTCATATTTTCTGATATTAAACAGACCAAAAGGGAGAATCATTGCGTTCTTATCCTCCACTCACTTTAATCTTTTACTTTAGAAAAACTTTTGTCTAAGTGAATTACACGGAGAATTCAAGTCCTACTTTACTTGATCAGATTTTACAAAGCAACCTAAAACATGACCACAACATGTACCACATAAAGAATTACAAAAGGGGGAATTATTTGAAGAGTATGTTTAACCTGAGAGCTTAAGTAAAGAACACATGAAACCAAATAGAAATTTCTGTTCTATTCAGTTGCATATGCAAAAGTAGAGGTATCTTCTCCTCCATGTCTGCACAAACTCTGTGCAGAGAAACAGCAGAAAATCTTAAGTTGTGGAAACATGCTGAGACAAATCTGAAAATTTTCAAATAACAAGTATTTCACAAAGAGCGCTACAAAATATCTCGGTCTGTCTGCAGCATTACAGCAGCCTTGTGCTCTAGAGCAGTTCTGAACTAAACACTGAGTGCTTAGTTTGAAACATTGCTGGGCTTTCTAGCTTTGTGGCAGGAGAAAGTTTCTTAATTGCAGGATAATGGCATGGTGTGTGCACATGCCTTTTGCCTGATGGTTATGAATTATTTTGTGCAGATACATAATACCCACATCAAGCAGAAAGCATAGATGTCCTTCCAGTCTAATTGAAGGAGAGAAGGAGTAAGGCTAGCATAGAAAGAAGGGCAAACATAAACCGTAGAAGGGTTAAAAATCTTGGATTAAAAAATGGCCTTCAAAATATGACTTACCCTGGTGCTTTACAACACAATTTGTCCTGTAGTTCAACACTGCTGTTTGAAACTGTCAAAGGCCTTCTCTTTCCTTAAGGGAAAAAGAGGCAGCTGCTTATCTAAACCTTGACGATTCTAGTGAATTGAATTCTGATCCTGTGAAAAAATGCCCTGTAAAATAGGCCTGAGAGAATTGTCTGAGTGAAAAAAAAATAATTGAAATGTTAAACTTGCTTTTGTTGTGATTGACATGACACTCTCCTTATTTGTTTTCAAATATCAGAATGGTTTCTTGACAGGACTTTTGCAACCAGAACTCTGCAATCTGTTTACCAAGAACTCTGTTTTCACTCTAGTAAAGAATTGGTTTATCTGGATTTAGCTTTAGGGATAGTCTCTGCCATCTCTTGCCAGAGATTTTGCTCCTGTAAACTTAATACATGATCTAAATACATGATTATTTCAAATTTACATTTAAAAAGGAGTAAAAGATTGATTGCAATTCTGGGGGGAGGGGAGGGAATGATACTGCTGAATCTTTTGTTCCCGAAGAACCAAGAAAGAAATAAGAGTATTAAAGAAATATAATTTGGGTCAGACCAACCATCTTAATCCATGTCAGTTAGAAAGATGATTTTCCCCACATTTTTAATGTGTTAGACACAAGCATGTTTGATTTATGAGGGGATTCAAAAACATCTGTACTTTGGGGCACAAGCAAATGCTTATTTAAACAATGGGCCTCCCTGGGGGGGATATAGGAAAGAAATGGCATTCTTTTGCAAAGAATTCAGTGTTTTTCACTCCATGAAGTTATCTTGCTTTGTTTTGAACAGTACTCTGCAGAAGACACAGTGACTGAAATGATTACAAAGGAGTCCAGAAACTTTCATCTCTATGTGACTGGTATGAATATGAACCAGGTTAGCACAGATAAAATATTGTTATTGCTTACTTGCCTTTCAGTGACCCATGTGAAAAGAATTGGTCATCTTAGTCTCATTAGCAGCCTACAAGTATCCACATCTTAAAAACATTTGGAACTAGTTGGCAGTCTGAGGCCTTGTCTGCACTCAGGATTAGCTCTGATTTCAGGAATTATTGTAGCTTCTTGTACAAACCCACTGTAGATTAAGCAAGTTGTGATCTGCACTGACATCTGCACCATTCGACGGCCTACATAGGAACTAAGTCTAAATGCCAGTGAGGCTGAAGGAGAGGAACCAGTTCCTGAATAGTTGCATATCTTGAATCAGTTCTTGTAATGTGCTTAAATAAACTATTATTGGAAACTTTGGGGGAAAAAAGTGTGGAAGCCTATCAGAGGATAACATCTGTAGCACAGTTTTAAGTTGTAGCCTACACTGGGTGGAGATTCCTTTCTGTAACCAGATGCCGTGCTCCATATGCATTCATATGATTAGAAACAGGCTTGAAAATAACATTTAACTTTCCTAGTTAACTTCTCAGACTTTGATAAGACAGATCTGTGAGTGTATGTTGTGTCTGCTCCTTCTCTTAAATCCATAATCTTGAGTCCAGGCATCTCTACACTAAAGGGACTTTCTTGCCAAACTTTGGAACTGACCTCTGTAGCTCAGCTCAGTCGATACACTATGACAAAAACGTGCCTTACTGTTGAACCCAGTGTAAACCATTAATGTCAGTGAAGAGGCCAGAGCAGAGAGACAGAAATATGTCTGTTCCTGAGAGGTTTCCACATATTGAGAAAGCAGAAAACTGTAACATTTCAACTGCTTCTCTAAATGAATGCATTCAACAATGTGGCAGGCTAGTAGCTTTCTCTTGCTGTGTAAGGCAATGCCAAACTAGAGTGAGGAAGCCCAGGGTATTTTAAAAGAAAGTGTGAAAAACTCAAGGGCAAGTGTAGAATTTTAGAAAACAGCCAAAGCCTCTGTCCACCCTCAGAAGAGCAGAATGAAAGAGCTCTGGCAGCCATTGCAGCTACCACCGATTTATTTATGAGTTCCTGGAGTCAATCCAGTGTAATTATGGGCCTGAACTCCAGATCAGATTCACTTGACATTTGAGAAAGTCTGTGAAAAAACAGTAATAATAAACTGATAATGACTGTCCATCTCATAAGCAACAAAAAATAAAGGGAAGAGAAAAGGCAGGTGGGGAGGGAGCATAATCCCCAAAAGATCTCCTGCTTGTTGGGAGATACTTTCATTGTATAACGCTATGTATTTTCTAGAAGGAGCTATGGAAAATTTTGGAATAATTCCTGACTCATGTCAGTGCTATTGCAATTACTGCACTGGAAAAAATGAAAATGGAGGGTGCAAAGGAAGCTGGAATAAGTTGGGACAGCAGTTTCTTTTGGTTGAGTAGACAGTTTGTGGCCCACATGGCATTTATCCAAGCATGCTCATCACCTAAATTATATTACCATGAAGCTGTTGGCTCTGGAAAAAGATGTTTGGAGAAACTGTGTTATAGCATATGATTTATTTTCAAATTCATGCACTCAATGAAAATACACTTTTTGTACTTTACTGTGGGTCTCTGATTCTGCTAGTTCATATCATCAGTATAACATAGATGAATATCAGAGTTAATATACTTTGTATTTAAAACATCTGCAGTCTTGTATCAGAATTTATACTCCAGTGTCCAATTCTGTCCTTCTGAATCACCTCACATTATTTTCCACTGAATTCTTGTAAGATGGCTTTAAAAAAACATCTCTGTAGGAGTTTTCCAGAAAAAAATATTTTCTAAGTAAGGTAAGTTGATTAATTCTGCTGAATGGAAAAGGCATCTTCTCTGACAAGAAAGAGATCTAACCTTTAGTTTACAGTTGTCTGAAGTATTTTATTTCAGTTGATGGAATTGAATTGCAAGTTATGACTGAATGTTTGGCAAAGCAAGGAACAGTTACTTACATTTATGCTACACCTGAACAACATATTGTGAGTTTTTATTATGTAGGTTTTGGGACATAGCACCTACATATGCGCAGATGCAAAGGCGTTCATACATGTAAATTGTTTTTCTTAAGGAAGCGTTCCAACCAGTTGTCTTCATCAAACAGCAGCAACCAAATGCTGAATGCCTGGGAATCAATACTGAGCACAGTAACACTAGACAGTGTCTGGAGAAAAAGGAGTCCTGGATGAATGAATCAGGTTATTGGCCCAGAACACATCACCTTCAAGTGATTTGTTTTACCATACTCAGCTAACTTCTCAGGAACTTCACTCACAACATGGAGTGAATAGCTCCAATTCTGAAAGAGAAAGAACATTGAAGAATGAACGGCCAAGGCTGCATGCAGAGCAAATTCAGGTCTCAGATATCCAGTGAATGTATCCTACTTTGGGTTAAGTTCCTGGGAGTCACACAGATTGAAGTGATTTAGCCTAGGTTATTCAACCCATTCTCTGTGATCTGACAATGGCATCGGGTTTTTCTCCTCAGGAATGATATGTAGAACTGAAGCTTTACAGTATTTAAAGCTTCTTTTTATTATTTGACTTTTTATATAACTTTATTTAACTTCTTTCTGTGACATTTATTTAACACTTCAGGTTATTGTGTTATTTCTCTACACTTTGGTACTTTCATCTATAAATATATGTTTCATAGGTCTTGAGGAAGTGATCTAACAGTCTGATGCTTTGGTACAAGGTCAATAATAAAAGTGTAATACATGGGAATGGAATTTGTTTTGTATTTTTCTTACCTACCATGCATCTGACTTTCTCTAGACATGTCCTTTTTTATGTTCCTGGTAATTTTGGGGGGACAGAATTAATTTGAGAATGCCTACAGTTGTCTGGGACAGCCTGATCAGGATAGCAGCTCTGCCTGGGCTGCTGGATATCTGGAAATCCCAGACACATTCACTGTGTATGCGCAGATCAGCTCCACAAAGTATGCAATGCTTCCACAAAGTGTTAGACCTGAGCATATGCTGACCAGATGAACTGCACAATGCATAGTAAACCCACTTACTGTGAAAAGTCAGATTAACTGTATAATTTATGCATTGTATGTCTGATACTTTGACATGGTGGGCTCACAGTTACTTTCTATTCTGCATGTGCTCATAGATTTCTACCCATTATTTCTTGGCAGGAATCAATTGACTTTTTATTTATTTGTTTGCATGTCTCTCAATGATGAGACACTGCTACCTGAAAATAACCAATTTTTGTGGGGCATCGGTTCATAAAATTCTGCAAGGATCTGTCGTAGGTGGTCAGCTGTGTTTGCATCCAAACCACTGAACTCAGTGGAATGTTGGAGCTATACAGGAATATTGGAGTCACACTGAATAAAGCTTTCAGCTACTGACAACATCTGAAGAACATCAAGCAAAAGTGGAAAGCCTAGGTAAACATCTTTCAGAAACTAGCTGGCATTGCTGTGTGGATTTCAGCTCAGACAGTGGGCTTGTCTGCTACAGAGGTTTTTTTTTTTTTTTCCACTAATTCGGTGTATTTGCCCTCACATGGAGCTCATAGGTATTAAAACAAATAGTGCTGCTAGAATAATATGCGAGTTTTTGAACTCCATTCCTCTCCTCTGGCTTCCAGTGCCATCTAACAATCTCACAACAGATATTAAATGTGAAACAGCTACCATGCAGGAGTAACAAAAATAGTAATACAAAGCTGTTATTCTATTCTGACAAGAAGCATTGCCTTAAAATTAGCAATCCCTGTTATATACCATAGGGTTTGTTTTCCATAACAATTTCATGAGTTAATGGTATCAAATATGGGCACTCTGTAGTGTCCGAAGGAACTTAGTGTTCATCCTCCAGAAGTACTTCCTTCCCTTGACAATACTGGACTGCACTCAAGCGCATCCAGGAGACCTCAGAAAGGTACAGATCTTCCCTGTAGACAGTGGTACAGTCATTCACCCTTTTGGTGACTGTGGCAAACTGAAGACAATCATCTAAAATGTTAATAGCTTTGAAATACAGATTTATGCAAGGGTCATAAAAGAATTTCCTCACGCTTCCAGGCTTCACCTGAATGGCTCTTTAACTGTGGCATGAGTTTAAGCCTGTTGAATTCACATGCAGAGCTCTTCCCACATGGAAAACCCTGCAGGTTCCCATCCTTGCTTTAAGTCCTTGCACTTGTGTAGTTGGGCTTGTCAGTTTATCTTCTCATCCGTACAGGCTCCCAACTTCTGTTTCCATACAGATGTTGTTCTGCATGGTTGTGTTTATGTTTCCAACACTGCAATGGAATATTCAAATTATAAACAATGGTGCATATAAAAATACAAGTGCTTTCAGCAGTTCACTAGTTCAGTCTTACATACATTAGTCTTTATAAAAGCTGTTACTTGCAAACACCTACAGTTAGAACTTTAACTGCTTCAGTGTGCACAACATTTGATTGCTTGTATAGAATAGTGTGAGTTCAGTCTGCTCACTGGGAGCCCTGTGGCTGCAGAACTGCTTGGCTGTAGACAAAAAAGTGCCTTACGCTACTTTGGAGTAACAATTTTTTTATTTTAAATAGAAAAATCTTTGAACAAGTTACATTCAAGAGGCCAAGAGTATTTGGGAACATAAGTCTAATTTTATTAATTGTTTCATCTGGAAAAATAAAATGGGAAGAGTCAGAAACAATAAATATTTAATTTTAACATTTTTAAATGAAGTTTGACTTTGGATTTGGAAGAGGCATTTCAGTTTTAAATTTGGCTTTTTCTTTCAAAGAGTTACAAAATGGTTAAATAAATTTAAGCATGAAATGAAACACCTTGGAAAAATCCCAACTATGAAAGTTTTGAATTTTTTAATTTTTTCAGTGCAGCTCAGTGAATCAGGAATCCAGAACCCATTTGGCTCCATGGGCTACCTCTGGCCACCACTCAAAGATCCAGTAATATTCTCTGCAGGAAGCTGTGTCTCGGTCTCTTCAGCTGGAGTTAGAACCACTGTGGTATAAAGCCAGCAGATGGAAGTGGACGGTCCCGGACGATCCACTAGCAATAATAGTTTAGTGGCAGCACTCCTGCACTGCTTAAAAACAGGCTTCCCATCAAAACTCAATGACAAATACTTGAAGATATGTGAGAACAACAGCCTTTTAAAATAACCCCTCTCAAATCTTATAGCTGCCAAGGTCATACAAACATTCAATATGAATCATGTTAGCACTCCCAGGAAAAGTCTGAGTTTCTTACAATCTTTCATTAGGATCCTGCAATTTAATAGGTCATTCTTTATTTATTTTCCCTCTTACGCTAATGTGTTAGCAACAGATATGAGAGGGACTAGAAAAAAAACAGAAAACAATGAAGTGGAGATACTTCTTAGAAGCAATCCAGATCAAAGGATACGGGACTGTAGAAGGCAAAACTGGAGCTTAGAGTGACTTCTGTCTACAAGAATGAAAATATTTGCAGTCTCACTTGCCATGTTTGTACTCAAAAGGGCTATATGGAACCCATCCTCCTCCAAGTCAGCATGTTTACATCTCATCTGTGTGAAATAAAGATCCCATTTTTGGCTTGCCTAAAGCATCTTTTCAGAGAAATAGAATAAGGTTATTTGAATAGGGAAGCCCTAATTTAAACAAGCAACACTCTGTACAAACTCGGAGCTTTTTCAGCAAACTGAATTCAGGAAGGAACAAAAAGACTAAAGAGAGATGCTTTGTCCCCTAATGAAACCCTCCAACCTCTTTTAGGGCAAAATAAAACTTTCAAGGCAGGAATTTAATAGACAGATTTTATGAAGCAAGTTCTTGTTATTACCAAATGATATGGTGAGTAGTGACCTAGCAGTTATTCTTTGTTGTATGATTAGATTGTGAACTTTCTTACGAAAAACATGTTCAGGCTCAAAGTGTTGTGTGTTGGAAGTACTGTCTTTAGTGCAAATTGATTTTGCTAATGCTCTTTTAAATTCACTGGTCATTTACAACATGACTCATAAATAGCTAGATTAGACAGAAAACATAGCATGGGCCATCACCTACACCTCACAGCCAAAAAAATGGAGGTTAGGATGACATTCAGTTGAAAACTTAAGCTCTGAATACATACAGTTTAATTTGCATGAGAAACACTGCACACACTTCTGAAGACATCCAGAATGCTGCCAGTATATTATAGGCAGTAAGGCACAAGGTACAACAAAGATTTTAAAAGACATGCTTGTAAGTTCATTAGCAATGCTGACACAATTTCACATGCAGATTCTCCCCCACTTCTGCCAAGGTTTTGTTCCCAAAGATTTGTATCTAATGGTCAGCAACAGTAAAGCAGGAAAATGTAATGATTCCAGCTCTGACAGTGTTTCAAGGAGAAAATTCTGTTACAATGACCATTTTGCAAAGATCAGATGTTGTTTAGTGACAAAACACATTTTCCAAACCAATAGTGAAAGTACCTCAAATCAAGGACTCATTCTTTTCTGCCTTATATCTTGTTTATTTATTTGTGTAGGCCCCAGTTGAACATATCAATGAATTCTCATAGAATATAATAGAAACACTTGCATAAGCGTATACTGAAGCAATTTGCCAGATTTGGGCTTTACATATGTTGAGGAGTGAGCTCACAGTCCAGGACAAGTTGTGATTAACACAGGACTGTGGCAAAAAGATGTTGGTACTTCAAGCTACATTTTTGCTTCTCATTTTCTTCAGCTATTTGGAGAGTCAAACCAGTACTCTAACAGCTGAAAAAAGCTGGAATACAGCAGGATCTGGAACAAATATCCCTTCATTGATATGCTCCAAAGTGCTTCTGGTTGCTGGAGTTGGAGGTGAGCAAGGGAGCACCTTTTGCTTGGTGATCTCCCTGGAGAGGTATTGCATGAACTCTGAACCCGTCATCTTGCTGTGACAGTAGGGAAGAGCCAGAGCAGAACCAAATTGAACAGGAGAAAGTTTTTAAAGGCTCCATGAGCTTAGTGTCATGGGAAGGACATGAGCAGTGGCCTGCCAAACTGCATTTTGAGACCTCTCTACTACTGTAAAGTAATGACTATGCAAGGAACAAGGCAATGGAAAATCAAGCTCTTAAATTATCCTTCATTAAATGCAAAATGCTTGCATTTTAGCCAATTAAAATATCTCTGTGTGTTCAAATAATCTGTAAATCTATGATCTTGGAGTATGTCCAAAAGCAATGAAAAATGCCAGTACTTGCAAAAGAGTCGTCACAAGTCAAGTAATACTAAATGTGCTGTACAGGTCTATATAATGAGCACATTTGAGTGGGATTACTTGTAGGTTAGCAGATTTGGCCTTGCTTGGATAGGTTTAGCTCACTTCACTGGAAGCTGCACCCTCTTACATTAGGGTTGGATCTTCTTCCTGTGCTTCTTTGGTTTTCTATACCAAGCATAAGTATAGCCAATTTTATACCCAGATCCTACTTCCTCTATTCTTTACCTCTACATTTTCACTAAAACAAATAACCCTTCCCAATTTGATTTGAGCAGAATTATATTTGAGTATTTCATAGCTAAGGCTTAGAAGTGCTTTAAAAATGTTATATTTTAGCATGAAAGCACTAAGAAAAACAATGAATAATACCATTTCTCCTTTACAGTACTGGCATCCATGAATGGATGGGTTTCATGGTGCTGCATGTGTGCAGGTCATCAAATGAAGAAACATGAGGGGGGAAAAGTTGAGAAAACCTAGGAGGGCTTGAACTATCATAGTGAGGGTGTTTCTGCAGAGTCTCCAAGTTATTTTTTCCCAGTAGAAATAATGCCAAAGAGGAGAGTGTGTAACAAACTAGCTCATTGATGGGTGACAAGGATTGTGTAAGTTTGTTCTTCAGACATCCACAGTTGTCTTATCTTCCACTCCTTTACTAACGTCTGTTCCTGAGTAGAAATGAGCAGGCTTGAAAGTTGCTGGAGACTTTAACTTCTGTTCTCTGTTACAGGATGGTCATTTTATGTTTTCATGGTGGTACAAGAGAGCACCATGTTAGCCCTCTGCTAATAGCTCCTCAGGCTGAAGATGTTGTGGTTGGAGGCCAAGAGGAGATTCCAGGCCAGACTTCACTCCAACTCCATGGAAACAGGTAAACCTAAGGTGCCTGCACACCTAGCTTATGTACCAGTTTGCAAAGTATCAGATGTGGAAAACACTTACATAACAATTATGGTATTTTTATTAAAATGTATTAGAAAATAATAACCAAGGTATAACCCTGAAGCAGCTCCCTAATCTATTCCTAGGGCTGGGCCAGCATTTTCTAAATGAATGTTTAGATTTTGAAAATACAGATCCATCAGTAGGAATATGTCAATGTGGATATTTCATATTGGAAATATTCATATTTTATAAAAGGAAATTTTGATGTGGTTCATTGTGAAGTTTTTTGCAATGGGATGTTTCTTATTTATTACTCCTTTTTCAGAAAAGCTCTTTTTCTTTAAAAAATTATATCACAAATATAAAAAAAGAAAATCTAACTGGAAATCTTTTTGTTTTAACAAAATGATATATTTCCAGTGACATGACTTTTTTGAACATTTTGTTTTAGAGGACTTCTCAGATTTCTTTCCACTTTGGACCTAGATACTTTTTAAAATGTTAGAATTTCCTGTGAAGCAGAAGTTCCGGTTCTAACATAGCTTGTGCTGTGGAGCCTCCAAAATGGAGAATGATGATCAATTTCTGCAGTTCCCCCTGCAAACCCAAACTTGCAGGGGTTTGCAGGGACCGAGAAAAAAGGATAAAAATATAGGGAGAAGAAATAATTTATGCAGGTTTTTGAAATGAACATGTGCTCAGTAACTCAAGCACATTCAACTGTCCCAGTAAAAGAACTGGTTCTACTTAAATATGGAGGTTCCTAGCAAATACCAACCCTCTGACGTTGTTGTACAAAGGAGACATCCGTGGTATGAAACAACCCATTCTTCTAGCCATCTTTTTAAGCAGACTACAATAAGATGGGCTTTGTTTAAATCTGTGGCAGAGATAATCAGTTATAAAATCAAGGAATCTGAATGTAACCATTTGGGGCTTTTTTAAACTAACTTGCTTTGCTCCACTAAACTATTTCAACTGCTCATTATTGGCATACTTAAATATTCCTCTACAAACCTGGAAATCTTAAAACTCTTTCTGATCTGAGTGTCTATAATTTACTCTCCCAAAGTCTGGGCCTTTTATTTTTCAAGTAAATTTAACAAATGCTTTCTCTCTTTCTCTCAAATCCCTTTTCAGAAGATTAAAAGAGGGAATATCTAAAGAGGATATAATAACCTAAGGCATTCACCTATTTAATGAGATTGATCCTGTCTAAGAAGGCTATGGGTAATTCAAGTCATTTGACCAAATCATTTTTAATTTTTAAAAATGCTTTTGTCAGGTTGTGTACAATAACATAGACAAAGAAGAAAATGTGTAGACCTTAGTAAATACTGACAGTTAACTTCAGGAACACTAAAGACCAATGAAGACAGCTCTTAAGATTCGGAGGAGGGTTCTGTGTTACTGTTGCTTAATTAGTTTTTTCTTACTTTTTTTCTTTTAGTCAAAAAACAACAAAAAGAAAGTTCATGACTTTATTTATTCCAAGAATTGTAAATCTGGGTGTATAAAGAAGTAATATTCTATCTATATAAAACATCTTGATTTGCTGACTCCTCCCACTTGGATTTACTGGATTGCAGCCAAAGAGTTGTCACTGCCAAATTTTTCTCTAATAGAAAATCCATCTGAGCAGAATTTAATATTGGCAAAGGATGTTTGGAGACATGTGTGAAAAATTAGGAGCTCTTTAAGGAAAGAAGTCACTCAATTAAAAACATGCAGAAAATAATCCATCATGCATTCCCATCAAATCCCTTTTGATTTCAAGTACTGAAATAATGACTGGATCAGAACCAGTTGAGTCTAAAGCTGGCTGAACTGTTTGCTATGGGTTTAGCATTATTTTGGGGGAGAGAAAAATTCTGAATTGAGCTTGTGAATGTTTTTAGTTTTACTTTTTAAGTGCTTTCTTTGTGGAATACCTTGCACAAATAATTTTCAATTTTTGGCTGTTTGAAACTACTTCCTTTGAGTATTTCACTTTGCTTTATCCATGTTGTGTGTCTTTACTTTTAAACATTGTTTTCCCTGACTAGATGTCTCTAATTTTTAAATATAGTAATAAATCAGCAAATAAAATTAGCAAACTGTAGCATATTGTGTTTTAAGAGAATAACCACTTTCCTAAAATATGTGAAACATTTGTAATCACTGACATTTGGAAGAAATATTGAGTGATTTCCTACGTACTTGTATCATCTTAATAATGCTAGTAATTAACAAAGCACATTCTGTAGCTTATTCACAACCATATTTGCTTCTTTAGATTCTTTTGTTTTGTTTTGGCAACACTGGCTCAATCCTATCACCATGTGTGTGGTACTGGACCTGTAGAATTGAAATCAGTGAGTTAAAGATTTTCTATTTCAGTGGGAAAACCACAACACTGGAAAAAATTGTTTCCGATTCTTTTTGTCCTGAAATAAAGGTTAATATTTAGTTTTTCAATGTTGTAATTATTATCAAAACACTTTTGTCTTTAAAGATAATCCATTTTTTAGGAAGACAAAACAATTTCATTATTTCCAAAGTAAAATATTTCATTTTCAGCATTCTGAAACAAAAACCTTTGAGTGGCATTCATTTGACCAGCTGTAAGAATCAAGTCTAATGTAAGTTAGATGTCTATCTTAAATACATATCTTTAGATGGAGTGGATTGACCTCTGGACATGCCTATTTCTCTTAGTTGATTATAACTATATAGTTAGACAAAATGCTTAACTTAGAGTTGGCTACAGATAAGTGAGATAAATTCCACCTTTCAGTGTTTTGCAAAAAAAAAAAAAAAAAAAAAGCTGTCTTTTTTGGAGTAGGTCTGAAATTATTTCACATGTTCAGCTGTAAATCTATGATTTCTTCCATCAGTCCAAACCTGAATTATTCTGCATATTTGGTCCAGCCCCACTTCTGAAGCATGCCCCAGAGAGAGATCAAAATTATCGGATAGTATTTACTTCTTCATGTAGATAACGATTTGAGTTCTATTATTATGTCTGCAATTATATCTATCTCTTTTATCTTAGCTGCAGGATGTGTTACAGAATTCCCCTTTTCTGTGCTAATAAAGAAGAATGTGTCTATTATTCTCCATGTTTCTTTCATGGAGGTGGTCACCATTCCTGGGCACATGCACGCCAAGTGTTCACCTCAGCTGAGATACCACTGGAAGCCTGAGCAGAAACAGTGCAATGAATTTCCAGGCTTGCAGCTTTTGTGACTGATTAAATAGAGAGCTACAGATTCCAGAAAGAAAGACAAACAAAAACACATCCTTCAGGGGCATCTTCTATAAGTGGTGTGACACGCAGCTGAGAAATTATTCTAATGTTTGGTGACAAGAATTTGGCAAAGATCTTGGCATCAGTGGGAAGCTGCTGGACTTCAGAACCTCAGGCTTAGACTGTCACATACAGCATCCCAGATATTCACAACCAATAAAGCTAAAATAACTTTCTAACAAACATAAAACATGTAGACAGTATTCCTATATTGGTAGTAACTGTTTTCTAACTACTTCCTGAAATAATGAAAATTAATTTAGTATTTCTTCTTATTCCTTGTGCAAATTGTGGTATATCTGTCACCTTGTGTCTAGTTTGACATCTAGTTTTAATATTTCTCATAGAGTCATAGGATAATTTAGGTTTAAGGACCTCTGGAAGTCATCTGGTCTAATCCCCTGCTTAAAACAGGACTAACTTCAAAATTAGATCAGTTTGCTCAGGGCCTTGTCCAGTTGAGATCTGAGCATCTCTAAGGATGAAGATTCCACAAACTCTTTGGACATGTTCTAGTGTTTGGCCATCCTCATCATGAAGAATTTTTCCCAATCAGAATTTCCTTCTTGCAATTTGTTTCTGTTTCCTCTTTTGCTGTGGACTTCTGAGAAGAATTTGCCTCCATCTTCTCTATAATGACCTGCAAAGTAGTTAAGACAGTAGCTAGGCCCCCTACTTTTGACTTTTTCTTCTCCAGGCTGAACAAACCCTGTTCTCTCAGCCTCTCCTTGTACGTCATGCGCTCCAGCCCCTTAGCTATCTTGGTGGCCCTCTGTTAATATATGTTCAGTTTTTCACATTTTCTGCAATTTCTTAGAATTTCTACCTTAAAAAAACAGGCCTTTGAAGTTAAAATACATTTTTATTTGTACAATTGCTGATATATTTTCTGTAACCTGATAATCCCAAAAGAGAACTGTAAAAAAAATATAACCAGTTTTTCTAGTCTTCTGGTCTGTGGAAGGGTGGATTACTCCATCAAGGCAGCCAAATTTAACAAGGAAAAGAACCAGATTTAGCAACCATATCAAAAGCAGACATTGTCTCAAGAGGCTTAAGACTCATATTCCATCCAGATGCCAGCCAAGGCGGATAGTACAAACAAGTTCATAACTCCCTATTTAAAGGTGGATGGAAAATCTACTTCTTAATTAAAGCTGTTTAAAATCCCAAATTAGTAATGGATATGTACATAGGGTTAAAAATTATACATACATTTTAAATCCACATAGTTGACAGATCAGTCTCTTTTTTTTGCTTCGCCAGACCTGGGTTTCTTTACATAGTGCAGAAAAGGAGTGTTTCTGCTGAATCTGGTGGAGTCTCACCGGGGAAGAGCAATTTCAGTGTGATCAAAGTTAAAGCACTAAACTTTTCCGCAGCAGAAAAAACTATTAAGATTTAACATAGAGTATGGAAGGCGCAATTGAAACAAAAATACCAGTTCTTTGAGTTTAGTAGAATGGCACCAGTTTATATTGGCAGATCACTCTTCCCAAAGAAGCCTAGTTTTGCTGATTTTGCCACTTCCTTCTTCTAAAAGTGCTTCACCCCCTCCCTTTGGGGCGGGGGGAGAAAGCTAAACATGCTTTCAGAGAGTCTAGTGTTGGGTGTCCATTCTTGCGGGACAACTGGGGACTGTCAGTCAGGGCTGGCGGCTGGTGACTGTTTCGTCTGAGGAGCCCCAGCAACGAAGTGCTGCCCAGAGGGAGGGCTGAGCTCCTTCGCTTGATCCTGAAGGCTCCAGCTCCGATTGGGGTGTGACCTGGTGCCAAAACCCTTCCTGCAGCAGGGTGTATATATTTTTGTCTCACCTTTATAAGCAGCAACACCACCAATTACAACACCAGCTGCAGTGGAGAAGGGAACCTCTGCCAGGCACTGGGTTGTTTTTCATATGTAGCAGGATTTAACTTGTTTATCTAAGGAAGAGTGGCTGATTAGCCATGTCACAGCACTACTGCCCATTTAGGGACCAGTGGGAAAGATTTCTTTCCCATCCATATAGACCGGGTGCAACTACTGGGGTAACAGGCACACGGAGGAAGTCAACAACCTCTTAATCAGCCTGCCTTATTACTGACTTATTATGACTACATTTCCTGAGATGTGGAATTTTCTTCCCCTTGTCTAAGCAGAATTTGAGATTTTTACACATTTTTCCAAGATTTCTGGACTTATGCCCAGAAGGCAAAAATAATATAAAATATAAATGATTAAGAGTAATTAATATATAAGAAATAGTATTATAAATTATCATAATGCATTAAAACAGTTATGATAATATAAATTATTATTATAATTATATTTTAGAACATAATATACAAGCAAATATTTGGAATTAACTGGGCTGCTAATGTGCAGAAATTCTTTCCATGTTCACTGTGTGTAGGCAGATCTTTCTCCCTGCTAAGGTTAGTGTGCGGCAAGCCTGGTTATGGTTAGTGTCTGCCCTAATATATATGTGCTGTGCTACTGAAGTGCACACATGTGAGATATCCATTATGTACAAAACATTTCAGTTTTACGTGACTCACACCCAAGAAAAAGACAAAGCAACTATGGCTCTAGCTGACAAGTTTATTTAGAAAAGGATCCTCGAGACTGCTCCTGCATGATTCTCTTATTTCCCTGTTTTTGAGCTAGTAACCCTTCTGATCTTTTTTCTTTCTCTTCCTTCCTGGATTCATTCTTTCTTTTTTTCTGTTTCTTCCTTTCTTCCTTCCTTTCTTTCTTTCTTTCTCTTTCTTTCTTTCTTTCTTTTGCCTTTTCATTCTGCCTGGTTTGTTTTAAAAAGAAGTTATTGCAGAAGTTTCCAAAGGATAATTATCCTGGGAAACACTTGTGCTCTCTGGAAGCCAGTATCATGAAATACCTGTGGATTTACTTGAAAGGAAAGGAAAGTTTAAATACAGAAACACTGGCAAATTAGCTCATTTCTATTTTTCAGCTATTTTAGATCTGAAGCTACAGGCAAACCTTAACATAGGGTAAAGTTTGGCTTAAGGAGGCACCATTGTTTGCTATGAGACAAGGGTCAGAAACAAGATCTGGAAACCATTGTCAATAGAACGCTGATAAAACTAGGAAGCTATGCATGTAGTTTGTGTTCACACTAGGTCTTATAAAGCACCATTTATCGTAGTGACAGCCACCAAATAAATCTCATAATTATAAAGGGACACTGCTAAACAGTTTCAAAACTAAAATTTTAAATTGCAGCATCAGATGTTCAGCTGAGCCATGCTCTGGGAAGAAGCTGGAACTATCTCACAGCCACTTAGGGGGGTGTAGCTGGGAGAGCAGAAGGACACCTGTTAATGAACTTTATTACAGAAAAGTGATGTCCAGAGCAAAGCAACAAATTATGCTTACCACCTGTTCAGGATGAAAGGATACCTTGAAATTCTAGGAGAGTGAGAAAAGGAATCAGATATAAAGGTTACTTTCAGTGAAGATGGTTTGCAGTGCATTGCTGTCCCTGGAGAATGATAGATATGTCTTCCCCAGGCAGTGATCCTACACACAAACAGCAATTGCAATGTTAGCACGACATCTGCTTTTCCTCGTAAGTTTAAAATACTAGGCAACAGAGTGATGAGTTGGTCATGGGAAGAAAAGAACCAGCAGCACTTGTGGCTTTGAGACAGCAGGAGCTCTGAGACCTGGAAAGCTGACAGCAAGTCTTGAGTTGGGTAGTTAATGAACTGGATAGATAGAGGACTTTGGTGCTCTGGCTCTCTTTTTTTCCTACTGAAAAGTTTTGGGCTTACTCAGGCTGACTTGGCTGATGAGTCAGAGAAAGGCCTGATTTCTCTGCCTGAAGATGATGAGATTGCTTGATTTTCTGTGAGGTCTTCACCAAAAGAGCCTGTACCAGCTACCATAGCATTCCCAAGGCAAGTCTGGTTTAAAGCTTCACAGGGGGCACTCAGAGCAGGCATGTTGCAGGCTGTCCCAGGCCAGGAAAAGAGCCAGCAGAAGTCCTTTCTAGCAACTCTGTGAGAAGAAAGAAATTAAAAAGGCTGATACACAGCATTGTTTTAATCAAAGAATCCTTAGCAGAAGAAAGAGAAGCCGTCAGTTTCTTGCTCAGTTGCCACTGGATGAGTGAGCTCAGCTTCTTCTCCTACTAGTCTGTTGATGCCGTGTTTTCCCTTTCCCCACATCTCAGTTAGGGCCCTGAGTGCACCAACAGGCTCTGATTGCCCTCACTTTTCCTCCTATTCCAGTATTCTGTCTCGTCTCCCATTTCAGCAATGTTTTCCCCATGATGTCCCCTGAATCTAGGTTTACATAATGTAAGAAAGCAAATGAATCAGAAAGAAATGGCCATGTATCTATCATCATCCCCTTCTTTGATTCATCTCTGCTATCATATCCCACAAGCTTGACCATTGTTTGTCCTTTTAACTTGCAAGTTATTCAGGCCAAGAACTGCATCTTTGTATGCATCTGTGTAGCACGTCATTCAGTGGGACCTAATTTCTGCTTGGGGTACCACTATAATATTAATTACATTAAGTAAGAGCCTCAGGTATGGTTTGGCTGCAGTTGAACCATAACAAAAAGCGAGCCTAAAGACTATAAGCAAGACAGAAGCTTACTGATAATTTCCCCTGATAATGGGATGTTTCCCACTTTTGCCAAAGATGGAATCACAGCTTATATTTTTCTCTCCTCAAATATTCCCTGTAGGAAAGTACTGGGCTAGCTCAAAGTTTTCCTAGCTGAGCTGGGAACAGAGCTAAGGTATGTCCTAGAGACACTTGCATATTCCCATATTGAAATAGCTGGATAAACCATCCTCCAAGAACCCCCTAACAAAACCTCCTGCTCTGCCCACCCGTGGTTCAAGTTTTTCTAGGTTTCTGCTGTGTCGTGCAAGGGCTGTCCTGGGCTTTACCCTCCAAACAATGCGTCTTGGCAAGGCCAGTCTATATGCAGTCCAGCCAACTTCTCAGGAGATCTTTTACCCCCAAATGCGGGGTCTCGTAATTCCTTTGAATTTTCACTCAGCAACCTGGTATGACTGCAATTTCTGCTAATTATAAGAGCCTTGCCTCCAAGGCAATTAAACAGTCTGGCATCAGTTTTTAGGCAAATAAATTCTTTTGTCAGATGTGTGCATTTATTTTTCAGGAGTCGTGTGTCTACTGCTCTGTGAGGTAGCTATCTTAAGTCTGCACCTTGTAGACTAAGACATATTAGTTGGCATTTATCTTTGTATGCTGCTGCCGGAGATTCATATCCACGTATATGGCAGGGCTGCTTGAGAAATGAGTGGCAGCTCCCTTTTTGTGAGATGATAGGGGAGCATTTTAAGATTTGTCTAATGCTCGCAATCACTGGCTTTATTTGGTTTCCAGCTTCAAGGCCGGGTCTGTCAAGCTGTTTTAACACAGCAGAAAGTATCAAGATGAGAGCTAAGATGACAGGGAATGCATAAACAGCTAGTGGGCTCATTAACCTGCAGACATGTTTCGGAAATCTGGAAACAGGGCTGTGGACCAACCTTGAATTCAGGAACCCTGGATTATTCCCATCGCTCTGCCGCTGCCACAGTAATTGAACCTGGGCAAGAGATTTCACTTCTCTCTTCTACCACTTACCTGTGTTTGCTCTGTAAATAACCAGGCCTTGTTACTCAATCTCCTTAAAAATCCTTTTAGGTTAATTTATTTACCAAATACGGAAACACAGGGAAGCTGTGAAGCGGTTTGAAAGCTTGAATGAAAATGTTCTCTCCACACACTTGCCAGACCAACTCAGATGAGGATCTCTCCCAAAATGACTTCACAAGATTACGTGATAAATCGATGTCAGAGCCAAGAACACAAAGCAGGAGATTTTAGTTTCTAGACTTGTTCTTGGAAGATCAGATCCTGGTCCTCATTCTGCTGTCATAGCTAAGATTTTTAGGCCTGAGAAAAATAGTGGACTCATAACCAGAGACAGGAGGGAAAGGAGGTCCTTGGGGGCACAGCAAAGTCAGGACTCAGCTCTGGCAGGATCTGTTTTGGCCTTGTCCCAATCTTTTTTGAAAAAGACAACTGGGTGAAAGGAAGGAACCAAAATTGTAGAGCTCTTGAGAGTTTTGCAATATTAAAAACTTTGTCACAAAACTGAGCTAGCCTGGAAAATATCTTCACCTTAATCACATTGTATTTTCCACATTTGATCAATGATGCATCATATTTAGTTTCTTCTCTGACAGTGGTTAATACCAGATGGTGCAGAAAAATGTGCAAGTTGCCTTGTGAGTAGAGAGTTTAAGGTTAGTCTGCCGAAGGCAAGTTTCTTCCTAAAGCTAGGTAGCTGGCTTATGGCCTGACACATGTAGGTTTGTCTCCCCACAGTCGTGGTTCAAACAAAGACGCAATGATACACTGATTCCACAGATTACCTAATCACTGCATTGAATTATTTATTATTCCAAAGAATAAGCTATTAGATCAGGAGGAAATGTTCTGAATTTTCTTAGTTTCTAACCTACCCCAATGAACCAAAGCACTGAAGAATAATTTTAAATGCCTTTCAAAGGGCCTTGTAAAAGAATTTGAGGTTTGAAACCAATGTCAGTTGCATCCATTTTCAGAAATGCAAATTCACTAATTTAAATGGTGGCAACATGAGTGTGCAATGGGGTTGAATCAAAAAACAGGCCACAAATCTCTCCTTTGCATGCTGCCCCCATGCAAAATAGTCATAAGGTTTGGGTAGACTTCATAGTTTTCAAAGTTTGGGTTCAGTCAACTATCTGAAAGCTAATGTTTATTTGGCATTTACATATACCCATAATTCAGCAGATGAGGACTGGAAATCCCAGTGAAACATTTTCTCACATAAAATTTCCAGCTCTCTTAATTTTGGCGCTGTTCAAAAACTCCGCAAAAACAGCTTTTCTTGTGTCATTTCACTCTTTTTGGTCCTGGTTCCAGGAGCAAAAGGGATATGTAAAAACAAAAGTTAAAACTTACTCATAAGAGCATGAGCTAGTTACAGTCTACCTCCAAAACAATGTATTTCTCTAGGAATGGCCTCAGGTGATGACACTGGCAAAACCAAAGGTATGTCCTCTGGATGGGGTAGGTCTCCTTAGTCAGTTGCCTCCAGTACTTCTGGTTGACTAAGTCTCTCCATGTCTTATATAAGAGAGGAACATTCAAGTTAAAATTGATTTTAAATGTTTTCACTGTAATTATCAGAGCTAATTTGCTCCTCCATAGTTAGCATCTGTTTTCAAATAGACATCAATCATACTTGTGTACTCCTCCTACTTACTTCTTTCTACATTCATTCCTAAAGACAGAAGAAGGAAAATAATTGGCCCTTCTCATGGTCTCAGTCCTTCTCACAGTCTCAGTCCTTCTCACAATACTCTACAACAATAACATCCACTCTTTTGATGCTACTGTAGCCTTTAGAGGATCATGACTGAGGACACTACAAATCCAGAGATACCTGTTGTTCAGTAGCAATAGCCTAACTGGTACACCTCTGTTCATGTACATGTTCTTGGGAGTGTGGGTTGGCTGAAGTAGAGCCATATTACTTTTTCTCAGCTCTTCAAGGCATTTTCTATGCTTTGCCAGTGAGGCAAGTTCCCCTTTGTGTTATGTAAGTGAACTTTCTTTCCCTGCTTCAGCTGCCGTGAAGTTATTTCATGAACTATACTGAGAGTCACAGCTGCAAACTTTATTTTGCTCTCACAAACTAGTGCAGAGTCAAATTCAGCCCAGTTAGGTTGAGGACTGCTATCAAAGGACTGACAAAGAGGGCAAACATGGTTTGTAGCTACCTTCCTGCACCCACCCAGTACCACATACAGAATCTGCTGTTAGCCCATAGGTACAATGTGGTAGGCATTTAAGGTTGAGTTCATTTATAAAAGACTAAGAAAATTTTTGATGGGGGAAGACCAGGATATTTAGGACACTCAGATCAAGGATTGGTATCCTACTTTGGGCTGGAAGTGCACATCTGGAAAAGGAACACCTTATCTAGTGGTGGCAGATCTTCCACTGCTAGATCATTTCTTTGTGAGAAGGAAATTTTTCATCATCTGCTAATTCACCAGCCAGACTGGGAATGGAAAGGACTAGTAAACTACAGACAAGGTGACAGGAATTTTGCTCTACTTCAGATTCTGATCAACTGTCTTGAGTTTCTCCTGCATAAAATATTTTCAAGCATCAGCCAGCAGCTGGGAATTGGGCAGAAGAAGGGAGAAATCTGCACAAAACTTAATGAGATGCTGAGCTGGGAGGCTGATGTCCCCTGCCTAGGTAAAGCAAAGAGACCAATGCTTGCCATCGCCCAGGGATTTTTTTATGTAATACAGCCATTGGGATTTATAATTCATGCTGTTTGGGATAATGTTGTTCTGTCTTATACTATAAGGATCTTCCAGCATGGCAGAGTTACAAAGAGGGCAGTAGATAACAAAGTATGCATTTATGTTTCCCAGGTTGGTTAAACAAGCTTCCATTTGTTTTACATTAAATCTATTCAAACTTTTGCAGACCAAATCAAAAATAGTATTTTTCCTTTCTTCCTCCCACTGGGAATCTGGTCTGGATTGCACTCAGAGAAGCTGTGGGGGGAGAAAGAAAGGAACCTCAAAGAAGTGAAATGGTTCCCACCATTAATTGAAGCAAAATGATCCCATTTGCACTGTCCTCCGCAGCAACTATGTTAATGATGCACTTTACTCTGTAATAACAAAATGTAGAGACAGTTGCTCACCTTGCTTCATTCCTAGCTCATATGCTTTTCTGAGCCATTCTTTGACTCCCCTGCACAGACCCTCAGATTGTGGCCTCTGGAGCCACCTGTCCCCAAGGCCAGATTTCTGGCCTTACGGCTCCTCCTGCCATCGACTTCTGCTGCATCTCTGGCACCTTTTGGGAGATGCTGGCATGGAGCTGCACATTTCAGGTGACTCTAGGTTGTTGCTGCACTTGCACGAGTGGCTAACTGGGGCTCTGTCTGCGCCATTAGCAGCACGCCAAGACACCAGTTTCTAGCACCATTTAACTGAAATGAGCTGAATCCTGAAGGAATGAAGCAGGCTTCATAAAGCAGCAGGTAAAGCACTGACCACATTTATATAAACTTGTCAGTAGCTTCCAGTCAGTAGGAGGTGAATGGAGATGAGGGATACAACAACTAGACAATACAAACTCGAGGAAATATGACAAGTTAGTGTAGGATTCCCAAAACTTCGCATCTGCTCCCCAGACTTTAAGTGAACCCTAACTCTAAAGTAGCTGGGCCAGAACCTTTCTTAAATGACAGCCAGGCTTTCAATCAACTGCACCAATAAGGCAAACAATGCCAGGCTCAAAGTCCTTATGAGCCTGATCTTTTGAGGGTTTTCTGAATATGGTATGGGCTTTAACTAAAACCCAGATAAAAGCCCGGGGAAGCTCATCCTCTAAGATAAATCCTAATTTATAGCCTAATTCTTTGCTTCATTTTAGTCACTGAATATTTCACATTTTGACTTAGTGGCAAATTAAAAAAAATTTCACTCACGTAGCTTGCACAAAGGCAGGGTAAACTGCTGTTCTCTGCTTAACTCTTAACAGCCTGTTTGGTAATATTCAGCATCAATGACCAAAAACTTAATCCTCAGGGCTGGGAAAGAAAAAATAATAATAATAAAGAAAAAGCCCAGTAACTGACAAAGTTGTACTGCACTAGTTCTCTCCTAAATTTGATCCCCTGTAGACTGGATCCTCAGTCCTTCTCCTTTGTCTGTTTATTGCTCAACTATAAACCTCTTCAGCTCACATATTTTCTAGAGTATTTTCACGTGAGTCATAGTGCTGGAATCCCAATAAATATGGCTGTAACCATGTCCCAGTTTGCTGCTGCAGATCATTTTGGCAGAAAATGAGGCCTGTTCTTATCTTTGTTTGTTCAGCTCTCCTCGAAAAGGAGCTTCAGGCCCAGTAACAGCCTCTGGGTGCAACAACAGGAGAAAGATTTCAAAACAGCAGTAATTGCTCATTTTCTTGAACTAATCTATGAACAGAGATGGGTGACAGAGCACTGGAACAGGTTGCCCAGAGAGGTTGTGGAGTCTCCTTCTCTGGAGATATTCAAAACGCGCCTGGATGCAATCCTGTGCAATGTGCTCTAGGTGGCCCTGCTTGAGCAGGGGGGTTGGACTAGATGATCTCCAGAGGTCCCTTCCAACCTCAGCGATTCTGTGATTCTGTGATTCCTAGCTTTTGAAAATCCCAAACCAAAAGGTGGGTAAGTCCATGTTTCCTTTTATGGGGACTTCTGTCCATTTCTGCTAAGTCAGGTGATGTTATTCTGCAAATTGTGATAGAATCAGAAGAAGCTCCAAACTGTGTCTTAGGTAGAGTACTGCTTTCCAAAATCTGTTCCATTGATGCTTTTTGTAGTTAAATTTGCTGCTTGTCAATTACTTATGGCAATATAAGGCAAATGATAATCCTTCTTCTTCATTCATTCTGTCTTTCTTTTGTTCATTTTCTCTCTCTCTTTCTCTTGCCTTCTTTCTTTTTCTCTTTTTCTCTTTCTCTCTTTCTCTTTCCTTCTTTCTTACTCTCTTTCTTTTTCTATCTTTTTCTTTCTCTTTCTCTCTCTTTTCCTTTCAAGCACATCTTAAAACTACCCTTCTTGAAAACTATTCCTCAAGAATGTGATGGCAAAATATCCTTCAATTCAAGTGAAATCACAAAGAGGCCCATGGCAATCCCCTTTCCTAATAAGGTTGTCCACATAGGCTGGTTAAGCTGTCTAATGAGATCCATGTCCTTGGGGGTCGGAATGCAGCACAGTTAACTGAGACGTCTATTTATAAGCTAGTTCAGAAATAATTGTGTTTATCTAATATTTAATCATTCGAGTGAAGTTTTACAAATAAATCAGTCTCTTGGATATTGTCCTAGTACGAAGAATTTCTATCCAAAAGTGTGAAGCAGGAAATCACAGGCAGTACAAAAAGCAGTCAAAATGAGTTCTGTGTGTAACCCCTTTGAAAATCACTGTTTTATATGACATTAAAAAACAGGGCTGTTGCAGGGGCTTAGGCTTGTTGAACAGGAGCATTGCAGCTTCCAAAACACTGCAAGGTTGAACTGCACCCCTCTGCTCTGTCTTGTGCAAGAGAAATAGCTGTGTGCAGCCGGGAACATGCTGCAGAGTCAAGGCTTGTTCCAGGACTGAACACACCCAGACCCTCACTTCAGTAAAATGAGGATTCTCATTGCCATAAATCACTGTTGCTCTTAAGCAATACTACTTAATGAATGAGCTATTATCTTGAAATTGCTGCAGAATGAGTTCCATTGGCTGGCAGCCAGCATTCTTTCCTCTTTTCATTGAAGGGTGTTATTTTATTTGTGAACATCCTTCTTCTTTTTTTTTTTAATGTGACTCCAGCTTCTCTTTCTAACTGAAGTAACATGCAATTCCAGAGCCACTTTCTAAACCTGGGTCCCTAAACTTGCATTTAGGCATCTAACAATAGTTATATCTAATGAATGGCATTCAGATATGCTTCCCAGGTGGGTCCAGATACACACCAGGGTTGCTTCCCAGCTATGGTTTCTGGTGATAGCTGACTGTAAAAGGTCAGCTGCAGGGTAGATCCATCATATCAGAATAAAAGAGGACATCATAGGCTTTTGTTTGTTTGTTTTCTGGGAGAAGAGAATTTCTTCATCTGAGATTTCTACATGCGGTGGTCACAGCTTCACAGCAGATTATGGAGTTAGGTAAAGTAAATAGATCACATTTCTGTTTACAGCACACTTTGAAGGTGTGCATATTCATGCCAGGGCAAGATACCATTAACTCTACTTATACTGGGCTCAGGCTTACACAGTACAATGTGCATACATTTTTCTGCTGGGCAGCGTGCTGCATGACTGTGATTGATGATGACAGTGCCCTCTAACATACTGCTCAGCACAACTGTGGCTGACAGACTCCTGTTCCCAGCAACTTAGATGGACCACAAAAGAAGACAAATTAAACAAGCCTCCAGAACCTGTTATAATTTTCTAAGAGAGTTCTCTTTTCACCCTTCTGCTGCAAAAAGCTGAAGCAAATGCAATGCAAAGACCGTTACCTGAGATATCTTTTGTATTGAATTAGTCTAGTGGGAAAAGCTTTATATAAATAACTATATATAGATATAGGCATGTGCATATTATATATATATTTATACTTATTTTTATGCAAGTGCATGAATGTAGGTATATATGAATTTATTGTTATATATAATTCAGTGTAATTGGAAATTTCTGTCCTACATGAGGAAAATCTTTCTCTTTTGAATATTCTCTAAAAAAATTTGGCACCAAGTGGAACATTCCTTAGAGGCAAGCTTGCTCCCAATCTCAGCTCCATTAAAAGTGACCACTATCATTCTCATAAATGACAGCAGAAGTCTAAAGGGATGTATAATTCACTGACAAGAAATGATTTAATTACTTTTAACTGCTGTAACTTGCAGATCAGTCATCACAGAGCCCCAAGCTAAGCTCCACACTGAGTGTACCTGAGAGAGTCTTGACTCGAGCGCTTTGCCCAGATGAGCCCTGGAAGCTTTGATCTGGAGCCAGGCTCCCTCCAAGCAGCCGCAGGGCACCCAAAGAGCCCCCAAAGCAAGCTGAAGTCATGCGTGTGAAGGGTCCTTGGCGCTAGCCTGCCACAGCAGCCAGGTGAGGGCCAGGAGGTTTCTACAAAGCTCAGAGCAGAGCTCAGGACCCCTTTGACTTATCTGTTTCATGTGTTCAAATTCCTCCTGGCACTCATGAGTGGCTCCAGAAATGTGATCCTTTGGTATCTAACCACCTGTCGCGTGATGTGTGGAGTCACTGTAATTCTACATTTATAGTTGGAGGAATGTTTTCCGACATCCAGACTTCGATTTGTACTTGGAATATGCGGATGTTTCAAACGCAATCTAAATGTAATGCTCAAAATCTAAGAACGGAGCTTTTTGTTTTGTCCTGGAATGAGCTGTGCTCTTCTTTCTGCCTCTTGGGGCCTCATAAGGAAAGCACAGACACCACATCAAAGTTTCTTATAGCACACAGGATCCATTGTTCTGGGAACTGCTACAAATTAGCAGCTGTACTTAAAATAAAGGGTGGAGGTATTTTTCTTAGCCTCATTTAAAATTGTTTGTGGTAATCATTCCAAAGTACATTGTTAAAATAAGAGTCTCTTTGGGGCTGCCAATTTTATGGTGTTGCCATTCAGCTGCACGTTGTTGTCAGCTACCTGATGAGGACTTGATGATGTGTTTGAGGCTGGGCAGTGCTAAACTGCTTTAACTGCTCACCACAAGACCACTTCCGTTGCCCCTGGCAACTGTGATGAGCTTTAGTGGCAGCACCCAAGGATTTCTCCCAGAGTTAATGAGGAGAGAGGACCAGCAGTACCGCACTTGCAGAGCACGAGGTGGGAAGGAAAGCATCCTTCCAGCATGCAGATGTCCAAACTTGGTCCTTCACTAGCGTCTGAACCCCCTGTGCACTTCTGTACCAATGCTGGCAATTTGTACCATCCAGGTGAAAGTGCTTGTAGAAAAAGGCATCAAATGCAGCCCAAAGCATTTGGGTAACCAGCTGGCACTACATGAAAGCAGTGGTACTCTGTCTGGGCTGGATGCTCTCCAGGACTCTCCTTTTAGTTTGGGTTTGTACTGTATCTACCACAATGGCCAAGAAGCCCATGTGCATTCTGCTGCTGCTGCTGCTGTTAGCAATAGCAGGCAGAGACAACATACGCAGAGACACAGAAAAGATTTGACTCCATGAAGCTTTCATGGCTGATGAACCTCTTTGCTGTCCTGGAGGTTTTGACCAATGCTATGGATAAGGGATACTCCTTCACTGAAGGAGCTAGCTTGGCCTCTCACGCAGAGCCCAAATCTTCAAACTTTAGCATTCATGTTTTGCAGAAAATTTAGGTGTTTAGAAATGAGCTTTCTGGACAGGAATAAAATGAATTATTTGCAAAATTACCTGTAGAAGGAGAAGTCAGAAGAAATACAGCTGGAAAATGTCATTTATAATTGTTTTGAAATACAGATTAAAAACAAAGCATATTTTACATTTCCTTAAATGTTATTGTTTTATTATTTTAGAGCAAGTCACCAGTAGCACATCATGTACGACTATAACAATATAAGCATTATCTTGTGGTCATCATAGAATCCCAGGGGAAGAGATCACTTACTTTGTCCCACTTCCTATTATTCCAGCGTGGCAATAATAACAAAATCGGGGCAGCTGCAACTTAGTGTAAATTAAGGTTGTATTTTCTAGCTCAGTGTCTCCCATTTAAATTGTTCTGATTCAGTTTGACTCACAGTTTTATCCGTAACTCCTGGCTTGCTCTGTCCCTAACCTCTGCACTGTCCTGAAGGAAGTCTCTTTTGTACAAGTCGAATGCTCTTTTCATCTAGGCTAGCCAGCCTGGAAGGGAGGGCAGAGCTCTCCCCTTCTTTGGGGAGGAGGCAGGTTAGGGTATCCCGTGCCTTCCTGTGGCACTGGCCCCCCACGCGCCTCATGGAGCTGCAGCCTCCCGCACAACACCTGAGTGCAGAGCCAGGACGTGTGCTCCCTGGCGGCCAGGGACACGGGAGGCAGAGCACAGCGCCAGGGAAAAGAGTGAGCCTTGACCAAAGGCTGTAACCCGGACGCTGATCAGCCTCAGCCAAGCCTGCAGTGAAGACAGACAGGAGAGGGAAGACCACGTTGCCGGGACAAGTGGACCCCGATCTTCAGCACAAGGAAAGCCACACTCTGAAGCGATTTGAAGTGTCCCCATCCGGTCTGGTAGGTACCGCTATTGCCACTCCAGGCTGGTTGGCAAGGAGACTTTGCTTTTGTTGTGATGGGCCCTTGGGCCGCAGAGCAGGTGATGGCCTCCACATTGCTAGGGCATGCTGACACACAGGGAAGACAAGGAGTTCAGCAGAAACTCACTCCAGGAGTGTGCTTTTCAACACACAACCTGGACATGCACTTTGGTAACCAGGCCTGAGTCCAAGAGAGTGAGGTTAGGGATGCCTTATGTTTCTCTATCTGCCAGAAGTGAATTAATGTGTGCGCAACATCATTGCGCTCACTTACCTTATTTATGAGAAAATTGCATAGATTCAGATCTGAAGGCATCCAGAGCACTGCAAGCCTTTATTCGTGGTAACATGCAGTTTCATTCCAATCTTTGATGCACTTCCTCACTCCCTCATTATTTAAAGTGTGGTTTTACTCTAAAGAGTGACTGTATAAAATTGGCATCTGGTTTTGGAGCAGATATGTTCCATGTGTGAAATCAGAATCAGGGCTAGTGTCTTCAGTGGCAAGAATTTATTTCACAGTCTCCTTCGTGTTGACGTTGCAGAGTCTGAGTTGCACTGTCTCAACTCAGGCAGCAACAGCATTGCTCTTCTGTTTTGACCCTAAGCTTTTAGCCAATGAAGGAACTGTGGACTATTTCCCTTAAAAGGAAAAATGGTGATGAGGAAGGTAAGTCTTTTTATGCAACTCTGTTAATTCACTGAGAGTAAGCACTGGTCACAAATCCCAGGAAAAATCTGACAAAAGAAGGTAATGACTTTGCTTATACCTCTAACACAGTCAGATGCCCCTTCTTTCTTGTCTAGCTTTTTATCAGTTATGCTATTGGGGTGTTTCTCTTTCAAGTGCTTTTTGGCATCTTCTCTTTTAGCTTTCCTTGGCTGCTCTGCCTCTTTCGCAAACACATGAGCCTTTGTAAAAGAATAGGCAGTAAAAGCTCTCCCCCTCATCATGTGTACTTTCATTTTTGGTAGTAACGTGTACTTGTGTTTCATGTGGAGGTTTTTGTTGCTTTAATGACATGGTTTCTTGAGGGATATAATAGTTTCTTCAGCTATCAAATGGTGGTCACTGTGGGTGGCCAAAGCCAGCATTAAACTTCTTTAATACCTGTTCAGGCAGATCTTGCACTCATTCATCACTCTACAGTCCCACTGAAGATAAAGAAGGTCCCCGGTGCAGAAGGCTGGAGTACAAGGGCATGGATCACGTAGCGGCAACTCAGCATAGTTTAGTCTACAGATTTTTTGGATCGGGGAATGAGACACAGGTAGAGGAACCTCAGCTTGAATTTCAGATTTAAAGTAAACCTTTTTGCTTAATTAATCAGGAAATCATGGGCATTTGAGAAAGAACTTCAGCAAAAATTTCGGAATAATGGTATTAAATAATTCAGAGATTTTCCCATGGTTCTCTGGAGAAACCTAGCCTGCAGATTTTGTGAATTTTGAGGATGATGGTTTCCTCTGGAAAGCCTGGCTGGGGGCAGGTAGGTTTCAGAAAAGACTAGTGGGAAGCTTTCAGCAGCGTTAGCCACACTGCCACTGTACGATAGCTCAGCGCTAGGGCTGCATGGATTGCTCAGGGTTGCACCTTGCTTGGGGAAAAACAGACGAACAACAGCAAACACCTAAGCTCAGCTCCTTGCCTACTTTCTTCTCTACCATAGGAGAGTGTCCTGCCAGACAGTCCTCTTCATTATTCTGGAAACCTCCTTTTAGGTCATCTCCTTCCCATAAATCTGGTAGTAAAACAGAGTTTTCTGGCCCCTGCAGCCTGGTCATCATGCCATTGCCCTGAGCTGCCCTCTGCTCCCCGGAAACATGGATGTTCCCCTTACGTGGTGCGGGGCTCAGGGCAGATGGGGCTCTGACTAATACCTTTTACAGTAAGTCCTCCTATCTTACAGCCTCTTCCAGTTTATGACGGACTTTATTACTGCAGCTGCATGCTGGCCTGATGGTTTCAATGATTTTTCCATAATACTCTCAATCCTTTCCCTGCTCATGGCTCTGGGTGATTGGTTCCTTGCCCTCATATTAAATTATGCTACATTTTTCTGTAGCAAACTGCATTATACTGTATTACAAGCTGGTATTTACCATCTGCTGGCCCAATCATGCTAACAAGCCAAATCTTTTTGAATAAAAGGCATTTTTCCTCAGTATTTGAACTGCCTCCAATGCCAGTATTCTCCATGGGCCTGAAGCTCATAATTATTTTATGGGTTATCCTGCAAATAGATCCAAACAGATGCCAGGACTTCCTACAGAATATATCTGTGGAAATGCATATGCAGGATTTGGCCTTTCCAAGGCACACAGGTATGACAAACAGCTAATGCAGTCTTTTTGCTGCCTGTTTGTAGTAATTAAAATCTCCTTTCACAAGTGCACTTTGCATCCTGCTTCTAATCTGGTTTTTGATGTTGCTTCCAGTTTGATCAGTTTTAGAAACCAACTGGCCATGGGCTTTCCCTCAGAGGGCCATTAATTGCTGACTGCCTGAGAACCACTGGCCCGTTATGCTGATTGTATTTATTTAGGTTTCAGAAGCATGGCTAATCCCGTCCTCCAGCAGTTCGATACATCTGAACCAGCTGGGGCCCGAAGAACCCAAAACCTCCCAAACGCAGGCCCCACGGGCTCTCCCACCGCTCTTGCTGCAGCTCCCAGGAGGGCGAACAGGCCCCGCGGCTCAGCTCCGGCCTCAGCGGGTTCCCCCGGCGAAGCTGGGCAGCTGCTTTCGCTTGCTGATCACCCCATTGAACCTATTTTAGCCACGTTGGTTTAGTTGGTCTGAGCTTGAAACTGGGATTGGTATAAGAAGATAAACTTGCAGCTCAGTCCTTGGAAATGGGTGGGGGGAGCGAGGGAAGCCGGGTTGTGATGATGCTGAGGAAGAGAGCTCAGAAAGCATCTCATCATCCCTGGCTGAAGGGAAGCTGCCTGTGAATTGGGGCTCCGGGGGTAAACTGAGAAAGGGCAAAGGTGGCCCCAGGCTCGCAGGATACTGTGAAGGTCAAGGTAGAGCGGGTGCCTCAGGCTTTTCCGTGAATTCACAAGCAGGAACCCTATGGCGAGACACTTGACTTAAAAGGTGACAGCTGAAACTAGTAACCCAGGGAGTATGTATCTGATGCTAGGCACAGACTGTTCTTTTATGCTGAAAAATGTGCCTTTTCTCTCATACATAGGAATGTGTAACCTTTGAGTTTTGCTTTGCAGCTCTTTCACCAAAAGGGATATCTCTTAATCATAACTGTACACGTATCTATGCACAGAAACATCTGTGCGAGCCCCAGGCTTGGCTGCCTTCTTCTCGCCCAAATTCCTGCACTACACTCTAAACCCCTGAACTGTGCTTGCAGTGCAGATTTCCAAATGGTTTGAAGTGTTATTAAAACAGGGCTTGTAAGGAAAGAAACAGCTTCCACAGACTTAGGAATACAATGTCAGCAAAAGAAAACTACATGTCTAGCATAAGGGTACACGTGAAAAGGTTGCTTATAAATATCTGTGCCACAAGACAAAGCACTTGTAAATCTGATAAATTTCAACTACTTCAGAGGCTGGGTTCTCATCTAGTATTTCTGCTGGTTGGCTAAGAAAGATAAACACATTTAAATATGGAAATTTATCATCATATAAAAAAAATCATTGTAAGATATTATAGTACCATATTACTGCATTATAAAGTATTATTACAGTATATAACATAATTATAAATATATAAATAAAAGCATGCGCACGCTTTTGCATACATAAGGACCAAGTCATTCTGCACACTTCTTTTGAAGGGCAAAGGCTCAAGCTTCCCCCTTCTGCTGCACAGAACGTAGACAAATAATAAACACAATTTTCCTGCCTCATTTGACTCCCTGCACCTGGGCACGAGCAACTGGAGGGATAAGGAAACAGGGGAGAGGAGCCAGGGTAGATCTTGGGGGCATGCAGGAGAGATGGCTGCTGCAGGTGAGGTGATTTCCAGAGGCTCGTGCAAGGCTTTGGAAAGTCTGCATAGAAGCTGTGTTTTCACATTAGTTTTCCAGTTGCCTACAGTTTGGGGAGTTACAGGGAAATGCTGGAAACTACAGTGACACCAAGGGTAATAAACTCTTGAGAGAATGCACAAGCAGCTTTAGTGACAGGAGTAATGCACCATCCCACCGTCTCCACCTATTTTTAGTTAACCAAATCGCACAAATTAACCAAATCGCACAGCCTAGGCTAAAACTTCTGGTAACAACCCCTGGCTATGGAGCGTCTTCTCGTCTAAATATGTGCTGGAGGCTGTGAGCTGCTCTGCCTGCCAAGCAGTACTGTTAAATTAGCAGACTGCTCTTCTGTAAACTGTGTTGTACACTCTGTAGTTTGAGTCCCTGCCATCAGAATAATAGTGTCCAGCATTTTTATATGGGTGGTCATCCTTTTGGGTTTTGTAAGGCATTTTCTCCAGCTAGATACCATACATGGCTAAGATTTATGTATATTTATTTTCGATGGCCTATTCGCTAACTCTACAAGATTGTGCATGCAACCCAGGGCATCCAGAGCTCATTTATCCCAGAATGGGGGAGGAGCAGAGAAAAAGACTGAAGATTAAACAAGTGAGACCAATATTAAGCATCGTTTTTTACAGCATTCTTTTGAATGAATACATTTTTACAACATATTTTTCTCCTAAATGATGTGTTCAGGCAGGGGCCCAATGTTGTAAAAAGACATATAATTGGCACTCAAAAAGGTCTGAGTTACTGCCTGGTTGGTGTAATTTTACACCTGTCACTGCCCATATATTTAGAAAGAGGGAAAAAAACAGCACTGGGATTGTTTCCCTGCTGGCTGCGCTCCGGCTGCGCTGACACGCCTGCAGAGTTTATAGCAAGCCTTTGTGAAATGTGCTGCCTGGGGGGACTAAATCAAGAGCCAAGCTAAGAAAAATTAGGTGCAGGTCAGCGAGTGGCCTCCCGTTGCGGACGTTGCGGGGGTATGGGGGCTTTTCGGGCCTGGCCCTGCTCTCCGGGCTGCTCTCGCAGGGCACAGCAGCCGCCCGGAGGGAGCGGTGCCGAGCGGCTGGCGGCTGCCGCGGCGCGTCTCGCCGGTGCTGATCAGCGCCGAGGACTGGCGCGCTTGAGGGTGGCGGCAGGGCAGTGCTTTGAGTTGCTACGCGACTTCCCAAAGGGGGGGTTATTCTTTTCTCTTTTTTTCTGTAATTTGCTGAAAGCACCTAGGTTGTGGCCTCAACTGCTCTTACAGGGTTTCAAATATACAAATATTAGGAATGCACAAGCACCATCGGCCGAGGCTACCCAGGTGTCAGCGGTGCTTGCCCAGGACAGGGCCAGCTAAAGAGCCCATCCCCTTCCCCGTCCCCAACTCTGGGTCACAAGGGAGCAGTGGCTTGCCCAGGCGCATCGGTCCTCCCGCCCGCGGCAGCGCGTAGCCGGGATGCTGTGCTCCGGCCGGCCGCGTTGGCGGTGCCGGGTGCCCGTGGGGCGAGCGCTCCCCTCTGCCGCGGTGCTCCAGGACCTCTCGCCGGGTGCCCCGCAGACGGCGGAGGTGGCAACGCACCTGGAAAATCAGAGCTCACAAGCCAAGCTGGGCTAACAGCCCCTGCGGAAATGCTTGCCCAGGTGCCTCGGGGCTTTAGGCACTGATGTATAATCGTCCTCCTTCATTATGCCCAGAATGGATGGTTTTTCTGTGTTTTTTCTTTCCTTGATTAGTGAATTAGAAGCAAAGCAGTCCCTTGCAGAGCTCCAGCCGTGATTTTCCTCAGAAGCTTTTGCCCTCTTTTAGCCGGCTGCAACAAAGGCTGCGTGGCAAGGAAAGCTGGCGCAGACTTGCCGAGGATTGCCCGCTCGGCTCGCGCGGCGCCCGGCCGGCTCGTGGCCCCCTTCCCTCTCCTCCCGCACAGCCACCGGCAGCACAGCCTTGAGAGGTGGTAGCTGTTTGCTTGGAAGATTCATTCAACAAAAGTCAGCAAAGTTGCGTTGTTAGGGTGGAAAATTGGGTTAGCATTTTTTAATTTCAATGTTTTTAATTTCAGAATTTTTTAATAGTTTTATAACACTGGCGAAACGCTGACCTTTCAGGCTGTAGAACTGACAAACCTCTGAATGCAGACTGATTAGTCAGACATAATCAATTTAATTTAAATTAAAATCGTGATATCTTATAGAATAACTTATTTTAGATACCTTCTTCCTCTCAATTTCTGAGCGTCATTAACTACATTCAATTCACATTTTCCTTTTTTTTTCCTGCAGTGTGGGAGCAACAAAATTATCTTGTGAACTGACATTTGAATGTCTTGCGTGTCCAGCTGGTAAGACTCTAAGGAGCCGCCGAAATGCCGGGACCCTTGTGACAGCAGCCTGGCTGCTCGCAGCTCCGCTGCTGGCCAGTGAGCAGCAATGCTGAACAAAACACGACTCTGCACATAACATCAGATTTTGTCCCTCCTCAGTTTAAACTTTTTAATTTCCTGTGGCCGTAAGTAACGTGAAAGAAGGTCTCACTGCCCTAGGCTGGGCACCATTACTGTAGCGTTATGTTATATTCACACCTGTGATACATATTAAAGACACAGGTCTGGTTTTTAGTTTCTATCAGTAAATTCCAGCCTAGAGAAGTAGAGAGTCCTGCAAGCCCCAACCACCCAAAGTCAGGAGGGGCCTTTGAGAAGGAAAGGTTTTTCCAGAGCAAGCTTTCTCATTGTGAAAGGCTACAATTATTGCTCTCATGTGATTTATAGTGCAAAGGCCTTCAGTCTTATACAGCACCTGGAATATTCAGCAATAATTCAGAAACAGAGACGCATGTTGCTGATACAGGATATCGCTGCAGAATATATAGCATCAGAGTACCCTCACCTAGTTACACACCAAGAGATTATACTGCATGTGCTGCTAATGTGTGTAAATATATTTGCTATTGTTAACATAACTCACAAGCACAGAATGAATGTGGCCACAACGGGATCCTCTAGCTTCTCACTAAATTTTTCCTTCCTTTCTAGCTGTGACTTGTATCTGCTTGTATCTTCACAGGAATGATGAATGATGAGACATGAGAATAATTTATCGCTTCACCATAAATTATGTCTTAGGTTACAACTATGTGATCTTTAGCACTGTAAAGAAGCTATTAATATAGCAAGGTTCCTTACAAAACATAAAGAATGAGTGTTTACTTCTGAGCGCCTGCAACGCTTTCCCTTGCCCCACTGGTGCCGAAGGCTCATGTTTTATCTTTGGACTTGGACAGGACAGGGAATTTCTCGATATCTGTCACATGGAGCAAGATTTCTCCTCTTGGATGAGTTTTGCCATACCTCATGCAATCCACACCAAAGGCAGCAATGCGGCGAGACCATAAGTGAAACAGAGAAGCCTTGTGGCAGGGCTAGGAGGTGACGAGTGTCAGTTTGCAGCGACTCTTACATGCGCCCATCAGCCAAGGAAAAACGAGCTTGTGCTGGCAGCCAAGCAGAGAGACGTGTGGCAAGACTGCAGTGAGATGGGCCACCCTGCTTCTGAGCTTGGCTGCTCCTCTCCTTTCTCCCTGACCCCTGGTCAGCTTCAGGGCACTGCTGCCTTTTGAGTCTGTAACAGTCAGTGTTTGGCAGCATTTCCTGCTGGATTTAGGGAAGGCTGCCTCTTCTGGTCAGGCAGATCATCCCTGAGCACTGCATCCTCACGCTCCCATCCCAACGGCGCACACTGCAGTCCACGGCGTGAAGGAAACAGGAAGAGGAGCTCAGGCTGCCTCAAATGGAGGCAGTGTGAGTAAGACCTTGGACTAAGACTTGAGAGACCTGGAATCAGTGTTTGCTTGTTCCTGGGCTACTTTCAATATCAGTGCTTGGACACTCCCTGGATAATGAATCTGGACCTACCATGTGGATCTGGGTCTATGGATTCCCCTGAACCTGCCACTTTGGCCTTCAGGCTTCAGACAGGGCAGAGACTCCAATACCCTCAGCTGTAGGGGGTACCTGCAGCTCCATCTCTTTGTAAGGTTAAGACAGTCTCCTCAGCTGTCTGGCCTCTGGGGGATTCTGGTTTACTATTTATCTTCTTGGGGACATCTAATCACTGAAGGAAGTATGGTCCAGCCTTTGCTGAATGATTTCCAAATGGAAGTGTTAGGTAGTCACAGCAAGAAGTGACAGGACACCGTTCCCACCTCTGCTCTTGCTGTTGCTGGCAACTGCTGTTGTGCATGTTTCCACATTGTCTGTTTGACTTACTTCTGGTGTGCAGCCTTCCCTTCTGCCATTCCTCTCCCAAGCAACCCCTGAGTGTCCAGTGTGCCCAGGCTGCCCTTCAGACACCTGTGCTGATGTCCTGCTTTTTCGTTCCTCCTTTTTGCCTTTTCTTCTCTGTAGTTGCATGAGAAAACTTTTTTTACCCCAGTTACACACAGGCACATTGTAGTCCTGGGGTGCCATTTGTTGAGCTGTATATAGCCCTTCACAATTGCCCCACAGCAGGAAACAGCTGGCACCACTTCCCTTCCGTTAGCAGAAGACGTATGATGCAGGAATACCAGAAAGACAACCAGGGCACAAACACGGAGAAAGTCCATAACATTGGACAGAGCTCGTAGAGGGATCCCCCATCATTGCAGGCTGCATGGAGTCATTGCCCCACCAGGGAATTTCAGGCTCAGTTGCAGCCATTGGAGATGGAAATGGCACCAAGCTGAACCTAACACAGTGCTGACAGAGGCAAGGAAGAACAGGGTTTATATCTCTTTTTTTTCCCCCAACAATTTATTGCAGTTTCATGGCACCATTAGTAAATAAGATATGCTATTGCAGGAAGATTTAACATCCCGGAGCCTGCTCCTGAGAAGGGCTGAGTGCCTGCTGGGGCCAGCTTGTAGTTCAGGCTGCCCAAGCAGCTCCCAGACTGCACTCAACACTCCACAAGATTGGGGTCCCCAGCTTAGATCACCCTGCACAGTCTAATGTGACACAAAAGCCAAAACTTGCAGCTAGAGGAATGCGCACAAGGGAGAAATGACAAAACTGTGCATTTCAGGATGACTCCTGACTGAGATGCACTGGAAATGTAACCCTCACCCAGGCAATTTTGCCAGCGCTGATAGCTGGATCTAGCATTTGGTCTCATTTATTTTATATCACCAAAAGAAGGCATGGTGTTCTGCACAGAATAATATTAAGGGTTGATTGATTGCAGATTAAGAGCCTGAATAAAAGCTTAATGACGTCAATGGAAAGATTCTCATTGGCTTGAGCTGGCCCCAAGACACTGCTGGACTGATGCAACAAGATTTTTTTTTTAAATGTAATTGTTATAATGTAAAAGCTTCTGTTGGATAGAAATATCTCATATAAACAGAATTAGAAAGGGGTCTTGAATAAAAGAACAGATTTAGCTGTCCAAATGTGCTATGTAATCGTGGTTTTATGTTTATGCACTGTGAATTTTCACAGCAACGTACGTCACACTTTGCACTGTACAGGAGAAAAGCTCAGGCATTCTGGGAGATGTTTAGCATTTTGAACTTTGGAGCTTCCCTGTGTAAACTAGGACAGATATATCTCATATAGGGAATGAAATGTTCTTTATAAGGATTTTTCTATGCCTGAAAGGACCTGCCTGTTATTGGGGAGATCTTTGCTAGCCTGGAGTGTTTCTTTTAGCCTCCATGCTCCCAGGATAATGCCATGCTTGGCACAGAGGTATGGGCTTTGTTTACAGGAAAGACAAGGGGAAAACGAGTTCCTTGAAGGGTCCTGTCTCCTCTTGCCTGTAATGTATATTACCCATGAAAAGCACAAATATAAATTATCCAACTTTATATTTCAGGTTATTGTCCTCTTTCTTCAAAGCAGAGGAATTTTCATGAAGTGTGCATACATCTGGTATCAGATCAATTCAAGATTATGATAAAAAGGTTATTTATATCTCTGCATTGACATTTGTTTATTGTATAGATGACATCACCATGCCAGACTGTTCTTTAACTCAACATTTCCCACTTTTATAGCATTTGTGATCCTGTATATGGCCAGAGAACAAATCATTAAAGAGGATCACATGAAGGATAATGAGCACCATAATACTTTTAAGCCTCACATATACTCTTTTGCTGGACTGAAATTCCTTTGATCTGTAGAGCAAAGTTGCGAGAAACAGAAAAAAATGGATGTTGAGTGACACATTTGCTTGTAATCTCAGATTTTTCCAAATCCCTCTGGTGTACCTGTGTTCCCCTTTTCCTCACTAATGAATTCTGACACTGAAACAGATGTTGCCCTGTAAATTCCCTTACATTATTTTATTTCCCAGCAATGCTGCTGCTCTGGATTTATTTGGTTGGAGGCAAATGCTCAAAAATGATGACCCCTTTGTCGTGTCTTTCACCTTCACCTCCCCTTGCTGTTTGCCAGATCACAGTGTCGAGTGATAGTAACATAGGAAAAACTGATTTTTAATATAAAGCAATTGTCAAGTTACTACTTTCTACAAACAAAACACTGTTAGCCAGTTCAAAGCAGGCAGAAAAAGCTAAAATATAAAAAATCAATTCTGTGTTACTACACTGTACTTGAAGTTTTGCTACCAAAGCATGCAGCAGAATCTGAGCCTGAGCCCAGCACAGCTGCAGGACTGGGAAAGCGTCTCTGGGCTCGCTGTGCTGTCCAGCGCTGCTCTGCAGCCCCCTGCGAGCCCGCTAGCAGTGCCTGCCCTGCGCTCGACCCCCAAACCCACCAGAATCCACCCAGACCCGCAGCCACTGCCACGCTGCTAGCTGCTGATCCAGCCATCGCTGCATTTCCTGCCCTCCACGTTGTTTTGTCACCATACAAGCAAAAGGCCAGCACACTTCTTCTTCGGTTATGGTGGCTGGAGTGTTTTGCGACTTTACAGTTTTGCTTGTAAAACACCTTCTTTTGCATAGCTGTAGAAAGCAACCTTTCTGCCAAGGGACTTGTTCTAGTTGATATTTTTTCTGTGTTCTAAATTTTGTGGGAAAAGGGGGTTTGTTTTGTGCAAAGTAGGAAGTGGATTGTACTGGTTCCAAAATGTTTATAAAAGGGACTCCACTGGCCCAGATCTCAGAGCAGCTGGCCAAAATAAGTGGTCCCAGACTTCTGCAAGGCATGGCATGAAGCATGTCTGTGATTATGGCACAAGAGCAATTTTATGCCTCTGTTCAGCAGATCTGCCAGTGGAATCAGAGGGACGAGTCTGTGGCTTGTGTATATGAACTGAACTGCAGTGGGCCTGTAATTTCCAGTCAGTCTGTTCAGATTTAAAAAAAAAAAAGGCCCATTTGCCAGATCAGACCTTTTAATCTTTTCTAGTTTTCTTTCATTGAAAATGTGTAACCTTTTTCTTCTCTCTGCTCTTCATTTTTCTTTTCATTTTTCTTCTGGTGTTCTGTAACTTTTCAGAACTTCCTCATTTTTGTGATGTCTTGAAAAGTTAGGGTAGCAAACACAAAAATGAAAAAAAAAAAAAAAAAGGGAAAAGCTCTACTGTATGGCCATGACTTAGTTTATTACATTTGCAGCAAAAAAGAAATTCAGAGTGAGCTATCACAAATTTGAAATAGTTGTAAATGTTTCCACCAATTGAGAAGGTGTGAATGAAACTGCAAAAATGAGAACAGCTGTTTCTCTCTCTGTCCTGGGGGAAAGGCCCTGGTGACCACATCTGGTGGTTTCCCAGGAAAATGCATGACCTGACAGGGAATTCGTGAAAGGTGGCCTGCCCTTTAGCTCTTTGCCAGCTCTGAGCCCATTCCCTTTTCCTCCCGCTGGCCACCCTGCTGCAGTGAAGCACAACTCCCAGGCATTTCTACAGCTGCGGCCTTCACCTGGCCAATCGCTGTGGCACCGCAGGGAGGCAATGAGTGAAAATGTCATGTCACCTTGGGCTGTTTACATCAGGCCTCACTTGAAAGGCCATGAGATGCCAGCGCAGGGGACATGAGTGGTTCGGGTCTGTTCTCCCAAGGTGCCTTCTCTGTGCCTGTGCACACACACACACACACACACACACTCCTAAATTTCCTGCATCTGTCTCAAGAGCTTTGAGCTCCTTCACAGACCTTGAGAACCATGTGTCTGACCCTCTGACCAAGGGCTCGTTGTGTTGCCCTCACCGGCTGTCAAGATGAGGTAGTGTCTCTGCATCTGCAAGTGAGGCAGTCAGTGACAGCTTTGCTGGGTGACTCCATGAGAGCTCTGGCATTGACATTTCTATTCCATATACATGGAATTCATAAGTGGCGGGAGCAGGAGATCAAGGCTCCAGTTCCTTTCTCTACTGCCTTTGGGAGCTGTGCTTGCATTTTAATCTGAATTTGCAAAGCTATGTAGCTCTTGCAAGTGGATCCCTGTTGCCTGTAGAGACAGATCTCTTGTGTGAGCCAGCGCTACCCCCTGTCTGGGTGTCTGCCATGGGGACCACTCACCTCTTTCCAAACTAGAGAGCACTGAGATGCAGTGTGTGAGGACAGGTGAGGTGGGCAGAGGGCATGGTTAAGCTGAACTAACAAGTCTGCACAGATACTACTATAAGACCCACAGAGAGAAGGTCACTCAAAATCATTTTGCCTCACGTTACATACCTGACTGTGCAGCCAACCAAAGGAGCATTTCCCCTGGCAGGGGTGCTCCTGAACCCCCAAGCTGTTTCTGCACCTTGGGCTATGGGAGGTGCCTGCACTTGGAGGGAACCTTAGCAAGCTCCAGAGCCTTTCACCAGCACCCGGGCAGGGCGCCGGACACTGAGCCATGGGGCTAGAAGCAGTAGTGCAGCCCCCTATTAGCATCTCCTTTGTCAATGGGCAGAACAGAGGGGAACTTTCCTCAGAGGGACTTCTAGGTTCCCTTTTATCTACCTATAAGCACTGGAAATCCAAGCTCCAGGGTTTTCACTTTTCCAAAACCAGTAAGAGTCTTGCCCATGTAAAGATAAAAACTGAACAAGAGCTTCAGAATCTCCTGTTCTGGCATATTCTCATTTTATCCTGGCTGCTGCCAGCATACAGAATCACAGAATCACGGAATGGTTGAGGTTGGAAGGGACCTCTGGAGATCATCTAGCCCAACCCCCTGCTCAAGCAGGGTCACCTTGAGCACATGGCCTAGGACCCTGTCCAGACAACTTTTGAACATCTGCAAGGATGGAGGCTCCACAGTCTCTCTGGGCAACCTGTTCCAGTGCTCAGTCACCCTCACAGTAAAGAAGTTTTTCCTTGTGTTCAGATGGAACTTCCTTTGTTTCAGTTTGTGCCCGTTGCCTCTTGTCGTATCGCTGGGCATCACTGAGAAGAGTCTGGCCCCATCCTCTTTATACCCTCCTTTCAAACACTTATACACATTAATAAGATTCCCCCTCAGTCTTCTCCAGGCTGAACAGTCCCAGCTCCCCCATATGACAGTCCCAGCTCCCCTTTCCTCGTATGAGAGATACTCCAGTCCAAAATCATCTGAGTAGCCCTCCGCTGGACTCACTCCAGTAACTCCATGTCTCTCTTGTATTGCGAAGCAAAGGGATATCTCTGGAGCTCATTTTTTGCTACCTTTGGCTACTAGCTGCTAGCTTTCCAATCCCAAGATTATATGTGATTTGGCTTAAAGACACATCACATGTAGTTTTACGTCACAAATGGTAGTTTGCCCATGTAGGTATAATTAACAGACCAGAAAAAAACCCCCAAACAATAGCTTCAAGTAGCCTAAAGCAAAGTTGTGGGTAGAATATTAAATAGACTTTTCAGAGTGTACAGAAAGAATTAAATCCCTGGCTGGGGAGTGGCTCCAGACAACCTGAGGGGAGCTTTGGAAGACTCATTAGCTTGCAATGCTGAGATCTGAACTTCAGATTCATTAGGCTGTTTGAACCTCAAGAGTGATTCCTGGGCTTACAAGATTTATACTCAGCCTGATCTCTCCTGTACTCTCTCACCTTGAGAAAGAGAGAAAATGGCAATTGCTGACTTGAGGCCTGTCAGTGGTATGTGAAACCGTATTCTGTCCTCAGGATTAATAAGATAGTTGTAGGAAGTAGTTTTGGGGGACGTGGCAGATTTGGGTTCAGGTACCAGCTTTGCTATGGTTTCTGTGGAATCTGGATTCTCTGTGTCTCAGCTTCTGGTCTGCAAAGTGGGGATAATAACAGTTCCCTATCTCTGCCATGTACCATTGAAAGTAATTCTAAAGGAAAGGGAGACTCCTCTGGCAAAATGGGCTGCTGGATCTCGGTATCATTTAGGACTAACAAACACTCACTATATAATGCAGAAGGCACTATGAAGTACTCAACAGCAATCAGACAAGGAAAAACGTAGCATGGGCTTCAGGGCAGGACAAGGGCAGAAGGCAAAAACAGGTAATAATAATCATTTACGGACACACAAGATCACAAAATCATGGAAAAATAGATGGGAAAGTACCTCAAAGATCACTTAGCCCTGTCTCTTTCTCTGAGCATTATGTCATTCCCTACAGATATTTGTCTCACCTGCTGTCAAAGATATCCACTGCCTCCCTCCATCAATACCACATTTCCCTGCCCTGCTAATGAAATGGCAAGGTGAAGCATTAAATGTTTGGCTAAAGTCAAGCTCCTTGCCCTTACCCACAAGGCCTGCTACCCAGTCACAGGATGAAATTTGCTTAGTTTCATACAATTTGTTCTTGACAAATCCATGCTAAGTATTCTTCATTTCATTGTTACTGATTCAAAAATTTCCGGAGGATTAAAATTAAGCTGGCTGACCTGTGGTCCCCTGCTCTTCCTCCTTAGAGGGGCACTACATTTGCTCTTTTTTTCAGGTTTAGAAGACCTCTCCTGCTCTCCAGAAGTGCTTGAAGATCTCAGATAATGGTTCTGTGATTGTTTCAGCCTGTGCCTTGTAGACCCTGTGCTGAGGCTTGTTAGACACAGCAAATTTGAAAATATCTAAGTGTTCTTTAATTTTTATGCTAAGCACTAAAGACTAAAGTCTTGCCCCTTTTCATTAATATGGATCATGCTGGCTACCCCGTTTCAGCAAAGACTGGTAGAAAAAAACATACAAGAAATGTAAATCAACAGCTGCATCCTTGCTGAGCTGTGAACCGAGATTTTCCTTGACCTTTCTCTTTCTACAAGAGTATTTATTGAAGGGTTTCCTCTTACCCTAGATGTCTCTTGCTAGCTGCTACTTCATGAGTGCCCTGATCTCCTCTGTTGTCTCCTGAGGAAGGAGCTGCATGTCCAACAGCTCATTCATTTTGCAACCATATCAGCTTGTCTAAGGAAAGATACTACTTCTCCACGCGAACCCAGTCTCCCTAATGCTGTAGACCACCACCATTTGCAAAGATACCATGGTCATGCTGCTTTTTCAGGCATCCCTTTTGTGTTCCAGCCTCGTCTCTCTCTTTCAGTCTTTACGCTTAATTCACATGACGTAGTTTCCACTATCTTTGTTTCCCTCTAGTGCCTGAAGCCACTGTTTCAGCCAAGCCATTCGCTACCCTCTTATCCTCCCCTGCACTGGGGTGTTTGTCCTTGTGCCCTTACTACCACTTCTTTGAAGAAATGTCAGCTCTTCTTGGCTTCTTCTTTTTCTTTAAACTTGTCTCTCCTGGAATCTAACAAGCAGTAGTTTTTTCCATTTATTTGTCCTCAGCTGTATAGTTCTTGTTGATGTAATGTCAGAGAAGTTCTGTACATGTCCTGGGGGCATACTTTTTCATTACTATCCACATAAATTAAAAAACAAAGTCAGACATAAGATTAAAAAACGTAAATCTTCGTAAATCTAGGAATGTCATATAGACTGGGGAAATTTTCAGCCTGAGTTTTAGGGATGAACAAATAAAAGAAAATTAAATATAAATCCAATAAATAATATAACGTTGCTTTTCAAACCTTCCAGCAAGGTTTAATAAATCCAAGTTACTTAGACACATGTTTATCATATAAGTATTGTGGGAACATGGTTTATATCAAGAAAGTAAAATTTATTTGCATTCTTATAAAGACATATTGTAAGGTGTGAGAAGAATGTCCTAGTCAACAACTGTCCTTTGCTTTCCAAAGCTGAAATATATTCTCATATAAATAAAGGGACAAGTCAGTAAGTGAAGGTTATTTCAGTGGAGAAAAATAACAGCTAATCCAGGAGTTAGATTTTTCATTGCAGAGACCGTTTTACAGCTTTGAAGCTTCTTCCATTCCAGAATGAATATTGTAAATGAATTCTAATTGTGAAAATATACAAGACAGTTAAAACATCTTGTGCTAACAAAAAACAAAAGCTTGACTGAAATAGGCTGTTGTAAGGAGGTTATACTTTATAATACAAAGAAAGAGAATAATGATATTCAAATAGAAAACTGTTTGATGTTATTAAAATTGTATTTCCAATTTTTTTCTTCATTTTTTTTTTACTGAAGGCCAAAAGTATCCTCAAGGCAGTTAACTATAGTCAGCATTTTGCGACAGAAAACTTTCCACTGGAAGATTTCCAGCCAGGTCTCCATTTCAGTTCTGTAGAACATATAACTGATTTTTCCATCTCGTTCTAGTCATTCAGATGCATTTAAATCTGTGTTATGCTGCCTGTTTAATGTAGGTGACATATTTTATTTGTTTCAAATGGCAACCTCTTGTTTCCAGTTTTCTAAGTGGAGTTTTGCCATTACTATTCACAACCTGAGGTCCAGACTTTGATGCTCTTGTTCTTTCTCTTTCACTGAGGCGTGAGTTACCTGATGCTTGTAATTACAAGTCTATTGGGGTGACAGCACGCACATAGACAGCTAATTTGGAGTAGTGAGAACACTGGAAGTTTATACCTCAGGGTGCTATGGAGCAACCATGATGTGTGCTCCAAATCTTGTTCTCCAGGTCCTCTTGGAGGCTGCCTGTGAGAGGTGGTAAGATCTAGCTCTAAATCCCAGAGTGGGTTTCAGCTCCCAGAGCCAGACATCTTAATGCAGGGTCTCTACAGGTGAAGTAGGTGTCTGAGCTCCTGCTGCTGTCAGCGGAGATCTGGTCAACACATCAGCGGAGTTTGGAGAGCTATTTGGCTGATCATAAGTAGGCAGCTAGCTGAAATTACTCCCTGTTCCGCTGACTGTATGGGCTAGATCTCTAAGGACAGTAATGGGGGTTAGACGCCTAGTTTACCATAGGCACAAGTGTCCTAATCCATGAGCTGAATCCCACCTTTACTTTCTCAAAAAAGCGGTCAAGCCTAGGAATCAAAGATCTTTTCTTCTTCGACTTCCCCTTTCACACACAATGAAAAGGCCAAAGCCTTTCTGAGATTCTAAACAGGAATAAACAATGGAGTGCCAATCATATATCGCTTGGCTGCAAAGAGTCTACCTACCCATCTGTCTGGAGCAACTCCAGATCGGATCTGGAAAGCAGAGTGATCATCTCTTCCGTATTTTTCACATCACATACGCCTATCCTACTTCTGATAGCTGCAGAATAAAACACAGTCTTTCACAGTGGAGGGCATGTGAGTATTCCCTTGGATAATAGTTTGGTGTCCAGTTAGAGAGTAACTTTCCCATATTTTTGTAACTAATGTATACCTCCATGAAGGAAATTTTAAAAGAGAATGGTCCTTTACTTGTTTGGTTACTCAGTGACTATAGGAAAAAGGGATTCCAGGACACCCACTGCAAGTTGTCTGCATGTCAGTCAACTGAATGTTTGGTTATCTGAACACAACTTTTTATGACTAACTAATTGCCATTTAGCACGAAATTTGCAACTGTCTCAGCTGCTCATTCACCCACTCCAGTATTACTATTCTCATGTCGTTCAGTTCTAACAATGAATGAGAGACAGATGATTTTATAGCTGGCAGAAAAAATAATGACTGTAGATCACCTAAAATCTGATGACAGTTAGTGTGTAAATATGGGCTGGCTCCTGGATGAAAGAGAAACAGAAAAGTAAGAAAGCAGAAGGTTATACTTTTGAGTATAACCTCAAAGTACAACAGCCAGTCAGCCAGCATCTGCAAGCCATACATCAAAAAGGATCTTATTCATCATCTTCTTCTTCCTGTCAATGTGAAACAAGAAGAAAGAATTAATTCTGTAAACGGGTAATTGTGGAAGACTATTCACCCATGGCAGCTGATGTACAAAGCAGGCTGGTAGAAAAAGGTGCTGTAAAGGTATTGCAGCTACTGAGCCAGTTACTGAAGAAGAGTCAGGTGAAACTTCTGATACTGTGCTTGTATCACATGAATAGCCTCAGTGATTATCACAGAAGTAAATCAAGAGGCAGGTACACGGTGATGATAGAAACCTGATGTTCCCAAATGAAGCACGGCAGTTCCAAATGGGCTTGCAAGCAGCAATGAATGGTACATTTCTTTCAATGCTGCTACACAGTAAAAGATAAAATAAATGGCATGCTGGTATATTTTTCTATAGAAGATCTCTTCTCTTATTCTTGTGCCAATTTTTGCTTGTCCTGATTTTCCAGAAATGGTTGCTTTTGCCTTGTTCAGCTAATCAGTTCAGCTATATCATTACTCTAGGTTTGTGAAGCAACCTCTTTAAGCATATTCCTGGGATTTCCTTTTTGGAAGGAAGACTGTTAAATTTTCCTGTTAAAGATGAGGAAGGGTCTAGGAGAGAAAACAAAACACAATGTCCATTCTGTATAAGAAAAAAGAACCCTCTGTACAGCAGGATCACTTTTCCATTTTCTGTGTGCTTTTGTGAAGCAGCTTTGCTGTCCCAATAAAATGCAAGAAAGGTGTTTTGCTGAGAAGATGTACCAGCCAGCACCTTCTTGCACGAAACAAGCCCTGCCCTTTGCACAGGGGAAAGGAAAGGCATTTTTGACCAAGTCAGCATTGACTACGTAACGCTGTGTCTGTTCAGTGTGGCCCAATAGGAGGCAATTCACAGAACAGAAACAGCCTGTGCTGAGGACCATGCCTACAGGCCAAGCATTTCAGGGTGCCTTGCTTTGGACTGGCTCTGTGCGGTCCCACGGCCTGAATGCGCCTTCTCTGCTGGAGCGCACGGGGTGCACTGCTGGAGTACATCCCTGTTCTTCTGAAAGGGACCCACTCCACATCCTCCAGCATGCCTCTGTGACTCCAACCAAAGCATGGCACACAGAGAGCCTTGCTCAACAGCCCATCCTGGTCGGCACTGAAATGGTGACAGAGACACTAGCAGGGTGCTTGCGAGCTCAGTGCTCTCCCTCCCAGTGATTTGACTGACCTTGCAGAGGCACTTGTGGAGCTGAGGGAGGCAATGTCTGGGTTACTGGGTCATTTCCCCTTCTATAATCTCACTGGCAAAACTTTCACAACTTCTTCCAACAGTTGCTGTACAGCCTAACTTTCCAGCTTTAACAGTAGTGGTGATGGCCTCCAGATCCATGAAGTCAGGATCTTTTTATTCCTTGAGCCCTAAAAGCAAATTGTGACACTGCAGAATACAAATGAAGGTTCTTCCATATTCTCTATCCTTGTAAGGACATTTGTCACCAGATCTCCCCTTACAGCAATTGAGGCGATATCAGCACGACTTCTGAGCTGAGCCAGCTGCTTGCCCAGCAGCACCTTGAGGCCCACCAGTCCCCACTGTGCACTTGAGCCATGCCGGTTGCGACCAGACAGACAGAGCAAGCACTTAGATGGTGACTGATTAAATAGGGGTTATGGAGTATCTGAGGAGGCTGCCAAAATGCCTCATGATTAATCAAAATCTTTAAAAAATTCAGGGAATCTGAGTGCTGTGAAATCTCCCTCTGTTTTTCCATCTCCTGGGAAGGTAAACAAATGAGGCCACTCCTCACCCAAAGTGAATGGGTCTGGGAGACCCTGGAGCTGACAAGCCACTCCTAAAGCAGATATGTGTCTCTTCACTAATGACTGACTTTTAGCTACTGTGCCACGAGCCTCTCGCCCACCTGGTCCCTCCGCTCTCCCTCGCTGCTGCCCTCACCCTGAGCGGAGGCAGCGTCTACCCATTTCCCAGGCAGTGGGCAGCCCTGGTGGCTCCCCTCCGAAGGGCTGCTCTGGCAGCAGATGAGAGGGTGCCGTCCCCTGCATGCTGCGGCAAATCCTGGAAGGCTGAGGAGCAGGATAAAGCCCTGAGCTTTATCGGGGATAGGGGGATATGCAAAGATATGCAAACACGCAATAGCGGAGAGACAGGACTCCTGAAAACACACAGTGTAGCTCAGGCAGGGGAAAAGGTTTGTCTGGTTACAGAACTAAAAGTATTTGGAATAGGTCACATTCATAATTCATGAAGATTTATGATAAAAGAATTTCAGCTCTTTGTGTTCAAAGTTTCCTCTGTGCTGCTGCCCTTCTCTCAAGCAAAGAAACTTGAAATATTCTTCCCTATATTTCAAGCAAAGGGAATGCCTGAAATGCTCCCATAATGCTTCCAAGCATCCTGGGAATAGGGCAAGAGAGTTGTCTGGTAGTTGTCAGATTTGCCATTCATTCCAAGAAACTAGGATGAGAGATCCAGGAGCCAGGATGCTTCAAACAGAGGGGAAGGGCAGGCAGGGAGCTGTCCTATTAGGAAACCAAACATTGCAATTTTGGAAATGAAGGCAGAGTTGGTATTATCAGTTCTGTTTGTGGTTGGACTATCTGAAAACCAAAAAGAACTTCATGCTAATAATCTCAAAATCCTGGGCTTTGGGTTTTCCTGTATCCCTCATAGTTCCTCACAGTGCTTTAGGGAGCCTGCACTGTGTTGAGCAGTTTGTTAATGACTATCAAATGCCCGGTTCATTTTTCATATACTTGTGTTGCAATCTGCTGAATGTGTGTGTTTGTTTTCTCCCTGCCCAGTGCTGTCAGTCATGGGGTGCTGGAAGCACCTGGGAAAACAGCCTCAACTCCAGCTCTTCCCCAGGGCCAAGGGTGCCACTAGACCTCGTGTGGTCTGTTTCTGCTTGATTAATACCTATAGGGAGACACAGAAAAAGCTCAGGCACACAGAGTTTGTGTTTTCTGCTTGCACAGATTAGATAAGTAAACACAAAGAGCAAGAGAATCAGGTATTTTTCTTTTAATAATTTAAATTTGCATGTCACTGCATTGAAATTTAAAACGAACATTGTGGGGAGGTCAGTTTTTGCATGATAATATATGTTTATGGAAAAACTTTGGACTTGTGAATGACTAAATCACATGCTTATCTGGGAAACCAAAAATATTGACGCGGGTCTGCAAACTGTGGCTTTATTTAGGCCCAGAATTATAAGTGTCATAGCTGTGTTGCTCTGGCATCACAGGGATTTCTTTCTTTTTTTGTCTTCTGCATGCTCAGTTTCCCATGGCACCTTCAGTCACAGCTTCTATGACTGCTCTGCTTGGGGTGCATCTCCTCACAGAAACAGAAGAATGAAATGAAAAATGAAGTGAAGTGAATTGAGGTGAAGTGAGGTGAAGTGAAGTGAAGTGAAGTGAAGTGAGAAGAGAGAAGAAAAAGGGAAG
>NW_020447908.1:1364557-1408506 GCF_003343035.1 Apteryx rowi
AGGAAAGGAAAGGAAAGGAAAGGAAAGGAAAGGAAAGGAAAGGAAAGGAAAGGAAAGGAAAGGAAAGATATTCTTTGCTGAAGTTTTGCTAATCTGCAGAGGGAGCCAGACAGGAAATTTGTATACTGGTCCTCACTGAAGCTGCAAATAATATAAACTCCTTATTTCCTCCACAGCTGACTGAAAGCTTGGCCTCTTTGACACAATAATGGGAAATCTAATTTTCTGTTTGCTGTATTGTTAGAGGTTCTCATTTTTACAGCTGCTATTTGACTCCCTGTATTTTTTTTTTAGGGCTCTTGTTTCTCCTCATATACTGGTTACCTCCCAAAAAATAAACCTTCAGAAGATCTGCCTCGGAGCCCCTCGCTTTCACAGCCATGCTCACAGTGGGTTTGCTGTCTGGAAAGAGCAGCTGAAAAATCAGTCGAGGCCACAGCTACTGTGAGCTGGGCATGAGGACAGGAGGGGACTTGGGAAGTGCAAGCAGGGAGGCTGGATGTTTCAGAGCTCATTTCTCCGGCACTGCTGTGCTTTTAGTACAAATACCTGTGTTTGTGAAGTACCCAAACTCATGGGAGTGGGGCACCCTGGATTTAGGCACTTGAGGCAGGAGCCTAAATATTTGTAGGGGCCTAATGGCCACATTGCTGCCTCAGGACGTCTACTGCAAGCAGTACCCTGCACGCCGGCGGCCTTTGCAGGGCAGCCTCAAGTCGCCCAGGGCTGTGGACCCCCGACTGTCCTCCCCCTCCTGACTTCCCGGCGCAGGGATCACCCCGAGGGAGTCTCCTGATAAAAATGATTGAAAACAGTAACATTGGTAAGAGCTGCTCTGGATGCTCCTCAAATATTTGCCCCATGATACAAATGCTTGTGGTTATCCCATGAACCATCATCCAGACAAATGTTTTAAATTATCTCTTTCCAGGAAGAAGCTCTTGGGAATGGCCCAGACCAGCTTTCTCAAACTTGTTAGCTACCTTGAACTGAAAGGGTAGCTAAACAGTACAAGATGAAAATTCTGCTGCAATGCACTGCAGAGCTGTTCTCAGCCCACCGGCCCGGCTGCCTTTTCCTTGGGTGATGCGCAAGCCACGGCAGGGCGGAGGCACTCTGCCAGGGCAAATTGCTTGAGAGGTACGTCTGCTCCACTCAGGGCCAGGGTGCTAAAAGGACATACAGAGAAAGTGAGATACAGCCGATCAATACAGTGCTATATTTCAAATCTCTGCCAGTATTTTATCCCATTCATAGTGCTTAAGGTGTCATAGCTGAGAGTTCTTTCAACAGGCTGTGAAAAGCTGCCCGATCTTGACAAATCCAATTGCCCGAGCAGTAAAATCTCCCAACCCCATTTCTGTGTTCTTCTAGAGACATGACAGATTCTCATTATCAAACCCTTCTCTGCGGAAAACTTCCCACACAGCAGAAGATTTTGATCAGGCTCTTGTAATTACCGCATCTGGGCTCCTGTCTGCAGATTGTTAACAGCAGTACAAATTAACATTGACCAAAGTCCTTAGTGTGTTATGATAATAGCACTGGTTAATAAAATTGGGGGGAGTATATAATCAGAATAAGCATGCTTTGTATATACAAAGGCAAGATTAATATACTATTGGAGAGCCAAGGCAAGAAAGCTAAAAGTCAATAAAGTGCAATTGATTGGAAGTCAGGACAGCAGGTAAGTAAACACTAATCTGTGTGTGTGATGTTGAGTTTAAAGATCAGATATTATTTGAAACCTGTACAGATGCATGGAGTATATAGGAGGGCACTGGCAGCCTCTGTTACCTTACACCCTGCATGCGGAGCAGGAAAGGCTGCATTCTTTGCGATTAACACAGCCTGAACTTTGAAATCTGAGTCCCAAATATTTGCAAGAAAATTGCAATTAAGGCAATGGATTGGGATTTGAAAGGTCTTTTGGTTCTACACTGTGCAGCAAGCTTCTTACAGGGCTTGGGGCAAGTCAGTTCACCTCTTGGGATCTCACTTTCCCAGGCTCAGAGGTTGATTCTCCTCCAAACTTATTTCCTTTGCATGTCTTATTTCCAGGGTGGATTAATACTGAAGTTTTAGATGAGAAAAACAAGAAGACAAAAATAAGAAATACTAAACCCTAAAACTTTAGAGTCTGAAAGACTCTTTACTTATGTCAAAGCTGAAGAGCACATCTCTTCATAAAAGTAACAAGCATTTGCAAGCTCAAAGCAAGTCTTTGCCTAAATACCTGGGTAGCTTTTTGTTATCCAGTTTGTATCCACAAATCCCAGCCTGGCCGCATCCCTTACACTTATCTTTCATTAGCTGCTAAGTCACTTGAAATAAGGTAGTAGAAGACATCAAGTTTCCAGGAATCATGGCTTGACCACTGTAAATTTCCATATAATGTCCAGAAAGAATGTTTAATGTTCTGGGGGCTACAAAAGAGCCATTTTCCCCAGCATTGTCTGGTCATTAAAATAGTTCCCTTTCCCTTTCTCATCTTGCTATCCTTAAAGAGTTTTTTTCCCAGGGTCTCTTGAAATGGAGTGGTACCCAGTGCAATTGCCAGGATCTCCATATGACAGAGACAGCAAGGGGGTCCCAGCAGACTTAATTATCTGACAGTGCAACTTGCCTTCTGTGTAGGCAGGAGCAGGGAAAGACTGTGCTGGGGGCTCCCACAGACCACATACCTGGCACCTTGCTTACACAAGTCTCAGCCAGAGCAGCCTACCTGTTTTGCACTTGTGAAAGTACTTTAACTTAAGAATAAAATATTGTTTCACCCTCTGTCCTGCTGCTCGTGTAACTCCAGTGTTAGCTTCCACAACTATAACAGACCTCCTAAACAAACAGGTTTTAAGTTCTGTCCCCAAACCGGGCTGAGTAAGGAGCAAAGACCATGACTTAGGCGCAGTGGCCAACTCACTGACCCCTGCCTCTGCCTGCATGTCCTGCATGGCTCTCAGGAGCATCCATCCCATCGTGTGCCGCATGGACAGGGCAGCCTGGCACAGGTCGGTGTGTGACATGCCGCCCTTGCTGTGGCATGCTGAGATACAGGCTGTATGAGCAGGGCATCTCTTGGATAGGCAACAAGTCATTTCGGGGGAGAAAGTTGAGAGCTAGGCCCTCGTCTTTCCACTTTGTAGCTCATCCAGTAAATGGTACACCTGCTGGCCATGCATCTCCAAACCCTCCAAAGTGCTCCCAGATGAATAACTCCCTCCAAAGCTCCCGCTGTGGCATTTGGGAGGCTCCTGCGCAGCTCTGCTGTGGGCCGAGGGTCTGCTCTGACCCCAGACAGCTCTGGCACTGTCAGCAGTCACCGGTGTAATCAACTCTCTGGGCTGAAGGAGTTTATTTTACAGAGAGGCAACACCTGCTTAGACTCTCTTTTTGAGGTGACAGTGAGCCTTTCCACGTTTCTTTGAAGAGCACAGCCCTAGAGGCAGATGGAGAAGGCAGGGGAGGCCAGGGAGGGGAAAAGAGGTTATGGAAACTTTACAAGGCGAAGTTTTTGCAGGAGACTGAGCAGACTCAGGTACATCCAAGTACAAGTAAATGGAGCAATGTCAGCCCTGAGTGCCCTGTTTTGTCTCATGACAGCACCTTCGCAAACATCTCAGACTTTTGTTTTCCTTTGTGCAGCCTCACATGCCACAACCCAACACCAACAAATACAAGCTCTTTACTTTTTAAGCACAGCCTTATGAGGAAATATTGTTACAATGAGCCAGAGCTCAAGCCTGGCATGAAGATAAAAATGAACACAGGAATAGCAAGCAAATTAAAGTGAGTGCGGAATAGAAATTGCAAGGAGAAGAGAGGCCAGCTATTGCTCAATTGCAATGGCTCTGAGCAGCTCAGGGAGGAGAACAGGGCTTCCAATCTGTGAGAAATTCAGGAGACCTCTTAGGAAGAACTTGCTGTGGAGTTAGTAAAAGCCCTTTTAGGCGTCTTTGACTCCCTGGATTGAGATAGCGATCAAAAATGAGCAAATAAAGCTTTTTCTCAGGAGCAGTGAAATGTGCTACTGCTGGAGCACCACACCTTTGCCAAAAGGAGGTAGTCACCATGCAGCCAACAGGGTCTGTCCTACAGGGCAGGAGCCTTGCAGGGCCCACATGAAACCTGGGGCCAAGATTTTAAATAATGGTCAGTAATTCTGATCCCTTGGGTATGTAGTTGCTCTGCTTGACATCTGAACAGGCCCGACTTCAAGGAATAGGTGTTTAGCATATTCTGAAGTTCACATCTCTTTAAAGACATCCCCATTAGTCATCCCAAATTATTAATTATTTTGCATATCCTCCCCTCAGGTCTTAACTTTCTCAGCGGACTGTAGTGCCAAAACTGGTTGAGAGAAGTCACTGATGGGGACATCATTTAGCTCCAAAGCCATAGATTTCATTGAGTTAAACGGCAGAAGATCACCAAACCACCTGCAGATATGGCACTTAAGCCAGTAAAATTTTGCATAGTTACTTCTCACTCAGGCCCATAGGCACAAATTAGACAAAAGCATTTAAAACCTCGGGAAATCAAACTACTAATTGCTACCAGCAGAGAGCAGGATTCACCCCACTGACAGTGACAACTGATTCCTCTGCAATGGCAGGAGACCAAGCAGCAAAGGCAGGCCCAAAATACCCTAGCAGGTCAGCTAGGCCCTGCGTGGCTGAGGCAATGGCAGCCTGCCTTTGGGAAGAAGTGAAGAGCCCCAAAATAGACTCCATATATCTGAACAGGGAGGACACCAAGCAAGGGAATTCTCTGTTCATTTTGCATCCTGGCTCCTCAAGACTTATATTATAAGGATTGTTTCCCATCCCTGTGTCATTCTGCGGCTCCCTTCAGAGCCCTCAGCAGTATTTCTACATCCCTCTTGAAGTGCAGAGAAGAAAACTGCATTGCACTAGTCTTACCAGGGCTGTGTCAGGAGGCAGAATTTCTCTTTGATGGGCCTCCTTGAGACCCTGGTAGGTCCAAGATTTCCTTAAGCCCTTGTTTGGCTCCAGCTCTGCCTTTGAGCTCTTGCTAAGGTTCTGGGAGCTGATGCCTAAGTGACAATCTCAGTCCTCTAAGTCTCTGCTTGCCAAGCCCATGCCTCCCACCCTGGGGTTGTCATCTCTATTTTTGCTCCATTTCTATTTGTGAAGAGTGAGTGATTTTAAGGTAGGGGAAGCTGAACCAGCTAAGCAGTCAGTGAGACTTTTCATCAGTTACAAGTGGTAACAGCTCTCATACCTGTGCAGGAGCACGGGGTTCTCCTGGGCTGGAACACATACCGTCACTCTCCTGGAGGGCCTCCCCATGACCCTGGCCTCTCGTGGTTGCAGACTTGGCAGCTGGTGCTAACTGGCCCCACCACACAGATCTTTCCCTAAATATTATGTTTTTCAGGGTATTGGTTTTAGCTGTTGTGCTTGGCAGGTTTCCTTCATTGCCTTTAGCAGCAACAACTTACTGATAGGAAGGAAAATATGGGTACATTTATGGCTTATTCCAGCCCCCCTACTTTGTCTCCTACACATGCATGCCACCCACTTACTGCCATGCCCAGAAATGGGGCCAGATGGAGGAGTGAGTACTGGTGCTCAAAGCAGCACATTTCTTTATCTCCCTTCTCACAGAACATTTCCAGGATGAGACTTTCTCTCTCCTTTTTTTTTTTTTTAGAGAAGAATTGTTAATATTCAGCAACTTTCTAATTGAATGAAATGAAGTGTAGGTCAAGGAGTTCAGATTTTGCTGACAGAAACAGGCACAGAATTTTTGTCCATCTTAACACTGAAGTAGGCTGGCATTCCAAAACTCCAACCTATATGCCAAAAAAGTAGCCATCTTCTCATCAGAGTTCAGATCCTATGTGCTGCAAATCTGTAAGGATCTGAATGGATATAATGGTTGCTCCTTGTCAAACTTCTGAAAAAAACAACTTTATTTTCACAATTACTTTAAATGCTTCAGGCACACAAATACGTGGTCAGAAGAAAGAGAAACTGAGAGCTGGAGGGAGGTTGGAAGAGAGGGAGAGACAAGATTCATCTCTGTTTCCTAAAACAGTTCTTTGTTCTGTGAATATCATTTGTCACCACAGCTTTAAAATTTGAGCTGAAGGATTATAGTGGAGATGTGCAAAATCTCTTCCCTATTCTGAGCAAAACATGCATAAGTGGAAATAAATACATAAATACTCAACTGAGGCATCAGACACTTACCAAGGCCACCCAGTGAGTTGACTTTAATTCTAGACCGTCTTTCTCTTCTATATTTGTGCACATTTCACCATGGGGTGCTGCGCTCTAAGGGGGACCATGACTGCTGCACTGAGGGCAGCATGAGCCCACCCTTGCTTTGCTCATGAGCTTTGTTCCACTCATTTCATTGAATCGCCTCCAGAAACAGCCTGGAAGTTCCTAAGGGTGGAATACTTAGGGGAGGACAGCTCTTCAGCAGAGATGATTTCTGAACATAGCAGATGGGCTTCAGCTTACCTAACATTAGCTGATGGAAGATACCTGGTTAATAACTAGTCTTTGTTAAGTATTTCAGTTCCCACCACAGTAAGTGAATAAAAATGGACACCTCTGAAGGGTAATTTCCCCTTCCTGTCTTCTCTCAGGAGAGACAAGTCACCCTCCTGAGTGCTCTCTCCCTCTCCATTCCCAGCAGAGACAGCCCAGGCAGTTTACCCCAGATCTTCATGACCTGTTGCCCACCAGGAGGTGAGATGAATCCCATCCAGAAGGGGCTTTGCAGATGTCAGTCGGGCATGCTGATGGCTGGGAGGTCAGACCCTTCAGCTGTTAGTTCGTCCTACAAACTTTGGCTCACCTTTTGGGGGTTCCCAGTGTAACCAAAAACAACGTTGTCTCCTGGATTTTACTCTGAAAATGTGGGACTGTACACAAAGCACTAGTTATTCATTATTCCTCATGATTTGAGAGCACCTGGTGTGGATTTACAGGAGCTGTGGGCTGAGCCCCCTCCCAGGAGCACTGCCTGTTGTGCACTATGCATGCTCTGGATTTTAGCCGCAGAGATGTCCAGCTCCCCTGTTTACACTGCAGCTGCCTCCCAAACAGCGTTTGAGCATGCAGTCAGGACAAGAGCACTTCTTGTACTGGGTGCAATATATACAAGTTACAGGACAATTTCTGTCTCCAGGAACTCACAGTCTAAATTAAGACAAGATTGCAACCAGAGATGTCACGAGAACTGGGAACAGGGGAAAGGAGGATGGGAAATCAGAACCTTGCTACAATCCCATTCTTTTTTCACACTGCTTTTTTGTTTAAAGCAAACTTTCCTGCTTTCTTGAATGACCTTCCAGCCCATTCCACTTCTCTCCTGCTTATCTCTGTCAATATCTGGTGCTTAGATCGCATCTCTAGGTACATAATGAATCAACTTCACATATGGTATTAATAAACAATGGGTATCTGAACAGAGTGGTCACAAAGAACGTCTGACTGATTGCATTAAAGAAGGATCCTTGGAACTGAGGTTGCTTTCCAAGATGAACATATGCAAGACATATCCAAGACAATTCTTTTTCCCATTCCTTCTCATCACATACATATTTTCAGGACTCAAAGTCTGGACAAGCAGAACATCGCAATGTCAAGCAAGGGAAGATGTAAATCTCTTTAAGTAATTTTTAATGAAAAAAAATATTGAGTTACTCTGAGTGCCATAGTTTCTGGGTGGCTGGTTTTAACTTTAGCAATCTGTACTTAAAGGGAAATTTTACAGTCTTAATATATTCCAGATGTTCTCCTAGTCCCAGATGAAAGCTCTGTCATCGTTTACTGTTAATATTTTTGTCAGTAGTAGAATTTTATTGTAATATCCCATCTTATTTGTAGTCATTATTAGTCACCAGAGAAACTTCCTCTGAAAGTTAATATCTGGGTCAGTCCTTGAGTGTCCTGTCTCACTCTATTTAATTAAAAACCATTAACTGATTGTTGTGTCCAAGAGTTGGCTGTATAATGCACATACACAATGACTTTTTACCTGATGAAAACCATTTGCTTCAAGCAGTTAGACTAAAAAAATAAAGTTATACCCTACAGTAACAATAGTTGGCTTTATAACAGCTCTCTGGTGGAATGAAAACAAGAGATTTGCTTTGAAAATAAACCTCTGTGAACTTGGACCAACAACAAGGGATGTGAAGGTTTACTGCAAAAACAAAGAATGCATTTCACGCTGCTAAGCTTTGATCAGATGTTAGTTTCTCACAAGGAGAAGAGTATTTAAACGTGGCAATTTTGATCCTTTATAGTGATCAGTGGTCTGATTACAGAGGGAAGGGGATTTGAGGGAACACAATAAAGCAGATTATCAAAGCACAAGTCCTCTGTGAGGACCTTCTTTATTCTGTGAAAAGCAGCTAGAAAGTCAGAAAATTGGCACTTCACAATGGAGTCTATATTCTATTCAGTTAGTAAGCAAGTTGGAAGCTGCTATTTTTTTTTTTCTCTCACTGTTATCTCTGAAGATCAACCTGGATTTTGAAAAATTGTCTTATTGTTCGGGCTCTTGCTTCCTCAGCCTTCCTCACAGGACTTTTCTACCGGAGCTGGCCGACAGCAGCTCTGCAAGGAGCCACAGGGACATGCACGCTCTCAACCCTGTGACCAGCTCTGTAGGAGCCTGGGCCAGCTCCTCAGCACCAGCAGCAGTGTTCTGCTCTCCAGACAAAAAAGACTTTCCTGGCTAGAGCAGTGACAGAGATTAGTTTTGCTCTGTCCTGAGACATTGCATAGGGACTTGGTGATGATGAAGCATGTCTTTTAGTCCTGGGTTGATTTTTTTCATCTCAATGGGCTAGGCTATGAACCAACTAATAGTGGCATCTCCAACACATGAGACATCCTCATGGTGGATGCTGTGACTGAAATGTTTTACAGCGGGTCAGAGTATGGTGAGAGCCTGTGGAAATATGCTGAGGCAGCAAAAGGTGGTTGCTCTTTTTGCACAAAGGCTCTGCTGGCCAGCACAGGTCTGGGTTGTGTCACTGCTCCTGCAGCTGTTTGCGTCTCATGTCCCAGCTTTCCTGGTGCAACTGGTCAGTGGCAGAGCAGGTAAACTGGCTGTGTGTGAACCTGACGGACACGTGAACTTGGACATGGCTGTTGGATGGTGTGCAGCATGATCTGGCTGTGCAAGTCTCACACCCTTTACATGTGATTTGGCTGGGAAAACCATCACTGAGATGCTAGAGACTGTGCAAGCCCTAACCTGTGTTAATCCTGACAAACCCTGTTGTTGCTGAACCTCACCATGAAATAGTAAGGGCCTTCTAAAATGACTGGTCTGTGCACCATTCCATGGCTTCCAGCAGCTGAGGTTCTCCTGAGAGGGAAGAGATGGCTCCTGGAGTCCTGCACCTCAGTTTATTACCTGGTATTTTTTCTGTAATTAGTGCCTTCAAGTCTTGACTGGAACCTATTTTGCTCAATGATGGACAAATCCTACTCCAGAGGGGTTTCTACTCCCAAAACCTCAGAACAAAAGAATATCTATAGAATCTGATAAATAGTTGGAGTATGGCCTCTATGTTAAACTCCATACTTAGAGGTCCCTCTGCTAGCAGGAGCTGTAATTGCTGATTTAAAGCTGCTTCTGGAATATCTATGTGAGCTGCAGTCGGGACACACACGCGTAAGAAAATTCCTATTTAAAGCCACAGATGAATTTATCCATGAAAGGTGCAAGAAGGTGCGGGAGGAGGAAGGAAATGCTGTCCACTTAAGCATGACTTTACCAAAAGGGTCTAATTGGGCTGTAACTCCCATATTTGCTCTGCCCTCTGTAGCTTGTACTTCTAGTTCCAGAACTGGGACATCCATGCAATTGTGTAGATCCAGCACTCTGGATAGAAAAATAACACTGGGAGCCAGAATTTATTCCAAGGCCTTTGTTTATACCATCTGGATGAATCTGAGCAAGTGCAGATTCCTAAAGGGATGTAAAGACATGTGATAAATGTCCTAGGCCTCTGGTCTTTGAATGCCTCCTCTTCCTGTGCAGTCAGTGGCACCTCAGAGTGTAATCAAAGCTTTCCTTGCATTCACAGTTTCCTTGTACGTTTACAAACATATTTAGAGCAAGACTTAAAGTGCAAGCCAAAGGTTGTTTTCTGGGCTATCATTATCCCAAGGCAACATTCAGATTACAGCACTAATGAGACCAAAGTTTGTCAAGTTTCTTCTGTCCTGCAGCTCCAGCTCTCATCGTATCTTCAGGAGGTGACTACCAGAAAAGCGCTATTGGTTCAGTTAAGCTCTTCACTTTGTGAAACTATTCACAAGAAAAAAATGGAGTCATGACAAAGAAATGAAGAGGAGGATATTCTGCAGCTATAGTGTGTGTAATGAGCCTTCATATCTTAGGTGCTTAAGGAGGTCACAGCTCAATTGGATGTCACTTGAGATACTAATGTACTGTTTCTGCATTTTCTTTCATACAGCAGTACTGTATGCTGGTAATATCAGTGAACCACATCTAATTGTGCATAGTAAAACTGTCCTTGCTGATGGTAGGCTACTGGGTGAATTTCAATAGGACTTTAATTGGAAGGGAATAGGCCACAATAAGGGGTTTGGGCCTTATATATACCCACCTTCTGTTTTGGGGTCATTGCTGTCATCCAGGCATTGTCATCCCATGTGAGCACAAAACCTCCTGCAAAGAGATGAATAATTACTGAAAACACAAAATATACAAAGGAGCCACTTTCGGAAGCAGTCTCTCCTGTTTCCTGCTGTTTATGGTTAAGCAGGCCATTGGAAAATCTCATCTCTGGCTACATGGAAATTGCACGTCAGTGTTTACTACTGACTTTAAAAGCCACTAGACTACATGCTCTGACACTGAACAACTGAAACCACCACTGGATACTATATATTGCCCTGTCTTTGAACCTTTTGTGGCTTGAGACTCCCTAGCACTTTTGAAGAGAGGAACTTTCTACCTAGTTGAAACCCATTATGACAATCTTCCTTTTTGTCATTACCTTCTACACTCCCTCCAAGTCTGTAGACCATAGACCATAGACCAATAACCACTGGTACTCACACTTACCACAACCCCTTCTCCCCCACAGCACACTCCCAGACCCCTGTCCTCTTTCCATTCCTTCAGCCCTCCAGAACATCCTGTATGCTCTCCTCTCTCCTCTGCCAGCGCCTCTCATCACCCTGCCAGCCCCACGGCCCTCCAGGGTGGCACATCACTGCCTCTGCACACCCTTGGCACCCTCAGCCCCTCACATCCTACCTGGGCTCCCCAACTACAGCAGCAGTGGCTGACAACGGGAAAATACCTGCTCATATCTGCCTCCTGGGTGGTTGATACCGCAGCCCCTGTTGGTTGGAAATAAGAGACAAAGTACCAGACAAATAAGGAAAACCTCTTTATTCAAAGGGACCACATTTCCCTTAAAGACAATGCATTTTCCTCTTAAATATACATTACCAGTGTCCTTAAAAATATAATTCAGGTATCACACACTTCAGTTTGCTATTTAAGATGGCACTTATAGGCAGATTTAATACATTTCAGTACATCTTGAGTTTTTCTCTAATCAGTTCCCCAAAATGTATGCAGAATTCTCCCCTAGTCTGTTTAGACAGGAAAATATTCTTTCCATTCCTATATATCAAGAAGGAAAGGGCATAATAAACTCTATGAGTTTTAACAAACTGAAAGAATAAAGCTCTGAAGATAGAGCTTAGACCGCTTCCTAGTCCAATACTCCTGAAACATGCACAACCTTCTTGGTAATTCACTTTTAGCCTTTTGTCAACATTTTCTCAGTGAAAGTGTTTGGACTGATTAATGAAATTTTGTTTGATGAATGATGAATGTAAAGTCAGGTATTTGAAAGCTAATATATACATCATATATATATATATATACATCATCTTCTCTGTCCTGACATTATCCTTTTTATATAAGAATTAAATTTAAGACCAAAAATTTGCTGATGATTTTTGGTCTCTGTTCCTTCTGCATGTGGAGTGAAACATGGCAGTCCTCAGTCATCTCTTCAGGAATGTTCTTGTAATACCTACAGTAAACCCTATGACAATTGTTGCTATTCTTACTTATCCATGCAAAATTATTTCTCCACTCATTTTCAACAGTGCAAAGTTCCTTTGTCTTCCTTCTAGGGCATGTATCTGGACGAGTCAAGGATGTTATCACTGCAGTCACTATCATCACAACAATCCACATGGGAGGTAACTTGAATAACTGAAAGTGATAGGCCTCATAACTCCAAGTATCTGTTCCATAGTGCCAGCTTTTAACCATGAGAAACACATGGGGCAAAAATCRTCTTGGGACACCAAAAGACTGAATATAGTTGCAATTCTGTTTAGTAATCTGGAATTATTTTGAAAACATCAAATTCATCTTTTAGTATTTTAGTGATTGTTGAAATCATTTCTGGATAAAGTTTAAGAAAATTTAGGTTCCTTTGGCTTAAAGTTGCTGCATAAATCTTAATTATTTTTGTTTGCTAGGAACTACTACCCTAGTGGCTGGGCACATGCAGAGTTCTTCAGCAAAAGAATGCGAGATACGATTTCTTAGAAGTCCAGCGAAGAGCTGTTGAGTACTGACAACACTGTTCACAGCTGTGTCTTGCTCTTTACCTCATTCACACAAATCTTTTCAGTCTTCAGCTCAAGAGGTCCAGATAGAATCTGAGGGAGTTTCCACCTTTTCTTTTCTTTCTTTCTTTCTTTCCTTTTTTTTTTTGGTGAGGGACCCTTCCCCCTCACAGAAGGATACATTTCTTGTTTCATCTGCAGCCCTCCATGAATCCCCTCAGTAGCCTAGAGGTACCAGCAGCACAGGCAAGTGAAGCCTCCTAGGACTTCCTCTACTGCAGACAATTTCCAGAGACCTCTCATGAGGTCTCTACCGAGAAACTTCCTGCAGGAAGGAGTTGTCTTCTCACCATCTTTCAACCCCAAGCACAGAGGATTCATTGAACCTTTGCAAGAAAACCTCTTACCAAGTACATGAGGCAAACATTTACTATTTACATAGCCATCCAGAAATTTTCTCCCATGAATACCATTTTTCTACCTGGCTTCCTGCTCCAAAAACAAAGGTCTGAATATTACCGTGTATTAACTGGCAAAGTCTCAAGCCCCAGTGATTTTCATCTCAGGTGTGAAGTCTGTGAAGTCCCAGGGTGATGAAAAATGGAGAGCCTTGTTTTGTTTTTGCTTTGCTATGCAGCTAAGGTTTGTTAAAATGCTGGGTTTCAGCCAGGTGAGCTCTAACATGGAAAATCCAACTTAATCAGCAGTTATATTGTCTAGTGTCACCCTGTGAAAGTCCAGTCAACTCTCCCTTCCCCAATCATGACCCAGGAATGAAATGAAATATTCTCTAGCAAAATTATCAGGTGTCCACCCAAACTGATAATCACGAACTAATCTGCCAACAAGCAGTCTAAACAGTGAATAATTGCTGAGCACGCGCTAGAGACTATTCCCTCAGAGGAGACACTGATCTGGATCTCTATCCTCTATTCAGCCCCCAGGTCTTATGGGATGGGAAGGAAGAGCCTCTTTGAGACCATTTTCCTGCTGTCAATGTGGCTGAATTGGCCAACAAGCTGAAAATACAGTGACTGGAGGAGAGGAAGGGAGTCCGACAGATAGAGCGTGCAATCACGTGAGCCTCATTTCCTTGGGAAAGCAGGCTCAGCAAAGTGTATAGGGCTTATTTTTCTAGAGGGATTTCTTTCTGCAGCTGCTAGAGGCCTAAAGAGAAAGTTTTGCTCTCTCAGATTTCTCTTACTTTACAGTTTAGGCCCTGATTCAACAAAGCACTTAAGTGCATATTTAAGTCATATTATACATACTCTTAAGTGATGTGGTGAACCAGGACGCTAGGTCTCCAGCATGGTTGGACACTGTTCTGCCAGGAGAGGAGCTGTGAAGGTGCTCGCCTCTGTCTGAGCATTGGCCTCCCTCCCCTTGGATGCCCCAGCCCTTCAGTACCCCTGGAGTGGTTCTACCGAGGATCCCAGCCTAATATTCTTCTCATGGAAACTGCAAGAAAGGCTTCTTCTTCATGAGGAAGTCAAAGACTGTTGCCACAAATGCCAAACTAGTCCATACAGTTTGCAAAAGGCCCTGCCAGAGGAGCCTGGCAGAAGCAAACATGATGTACCTTTACTTCATAATTCTTTTTATTTGTGTGTGTCTGTGAGAGAGATGCAGAAATTTGCTGTTATTTTTGACTACAATCAACTCTCAGTTGTCCAGGGTGGGTATAACCCAAGTAGCACAAAAGCACAGATCATACAACATGTACATAAATGGAGTGACCTGGAGATCAGGAGAGGCAGTGACCCTGCGGATGTGGAGAGCAGGGATCCTTGGCTAGGTCAGACCCAACACTGCGCAAATGTGGTTGCACGGATCCCACATCCAGCTGGCTTAAGCAACTCTGATGTGGGATCACTGTCCGCCCAGCATGGTCAACCCACAACTCAGATGATACATACAGAGTTACTCTAGATGGACTCTATGGAGCTTCTCCTCTCTTTTGCTTATCCCAGGACATACATTTTGTTTCTCTGCCAACCACAAACAAGAAAYAGAGTTTCAGTACAAGCTCTTAGATGAAGCAAAGCCAACCACCCAGAGTTCGTTGCATGTAATATGTTTTCCTTCCCAAAGTGGAACGCAACTTTGGAAGGGCAGCACTTTATCCTAAAACAAGCTATTGTTGTCTGCGTTTGAGTGCAAGTAGATTAGTGATGAATCAGCTTTTTATGAATGCCTCTTTTCATTCCTTCCCTATCCCTTACTTGCATCTTGCTTTTAAGACGGATGGTGTAACTTCTTTTGTAACTTCAGTTCCCATTGCTCACTTCTTGTCGTGTCACTGGGGAGCACTCCCAGGTAGGGCAGCTCATAAATAAATCATCCCTTTCAATTGCTCAGTGACATGTGCAGCCTATAAAAAATCCAGCAATGTTGAATAAAGGGCTAATTCAAGCTGGTGACCCTTAAGCATGAACCGAATACACTGAATAAAGACAGCTGGGTTATAGGTTTAGCTACTTTTATAAAGCATGTTTTAAATTAAAATAAATACATTAGATGTGAACTTAGATATGATCCAAAATAAAATTCATGTAGAGCAGAAGTAAGAGTTCCCAGATACACAAGACTAGCAGTCAGCTGCTTGAACTGTGTGTGTAAATCAATAAGCAATTGTCATTTCAGGATTAAAATGTGTAACATAATGGAATTAAATGTGTTACAGAAGTCCCTGCTTCAGTCTCACACTGTTCTAAGTTCATAGTTCTGAAATAATATTTCAAAGTTTCCTTTTTTGAAAGTAAAGACCAGCATAATTTGCAATATATTTCAGCAAATAGCATATGCAATTCTTCATGACTTGAGTTGTCAGGACTGGGTTAAAAAAGCCTATATACTGCAGAGTAAGTTTTTTTTTTTTTTTTTTTAATGATATGGAACCCTATTAAAAGACAAACATTTCTTCCTGCAAGAGGTCGTGGGAACTGAGTTTCCCATAGAGCTCTGCCCAGAAGTTTCTAGTTAAATGGCAGCCATTTTATTAAAATGTCTGTTTTCTGTCAAAGAAACAGCACATCTTTAATTGTCAGAAATGGCTATATAAACATGTGCTACAGGAGAATACAGAGTCCGTATACATTTACTAATAAAATGCTCTAACAATCCTGATAAAGATGAGCTTATCTAGTCTAGCATTACCACTGTACTCATTAAGGAGCCCAGCAGTCAGCCACAAGTGACCACAGAGAAGTACTACAGGAATAATAACACCTCCAACCCTTACCTTAGGATTAGGCTGTAGAACATGCTGTTGCTTTTGTTATTATTGTTTTACACAGTGCATGTTATAGTAGTATGAGGAACACACGAGATACAAAATACTGCATACACTATTTGTAGTCCAGCTTTTAAGGAACAGGTATGGAACATGTTTCTTTAATTGAAGAAATTGGTGAAGCAAAGACCCTGCAGTTATGCCTTATGGATTTCTTTCCCATATCGATATGAATTCCCTGTTTCATCTTGGCAAGTCACTCAGTTATTCTGTTCTTACTGTATTGAAACTTGTACACAGCATCATCGTATTTGAACACGTCTCAGTCTGGAGATCCCCAGTGGGATTAACTTCTCACATGCTTGCTGTCATTTACTCACTCTCCCAGTGTATACAACAATTTGAGTTTTCTAATAACATATGCATGTTATTATATGTTTAAGAGAAGGCAACATCAAAGAAACACAGTTTATACTAAGAGCAGAAGGTGATGAGGTATTTCCTGTGGAAGTTCATGCTATGGTCTTAGAGCAGCTAAATATTATCATTCTGAGGAGTTGAATCTTTGGTAACCTTATGAGTTTATGTAAGTTTATGTTATACATGGTGTTCTTTAACCAGTGTTTAGTATGCAGWATGAGTTATTTGGCTGTGGTTTTTATGGCAACCCAGTGACAGGAAAGAGAAATACAGACTGTAAATTTACAAAAGTTTCTGAAGTTCCCACTTGGAAAGCCAATGTTCTGCGGTACTGCACAGTTGTCCTTTGATATCTGCTGCCCTAAGGCACTTTGCTGAATCTACCTTCTGTGGCTTTTACTTTCAGGCCAAAGACCATTTTCCTTTGAGTTTGTACAGCACCAACTTGATGCAGCCTAAATACCAGTTAAGATGCTAATACAGCATAAATATTTACAGCTGATACTGAGTTTGAGAGGCTACTACTAAGGCTGCAGCTATGAATAGCTGGAGCTGGAAAAAGATGTCCCGTGACTGCTCAGAAATTTGCAAAGAGGCAGGAGACAAGGCAGGAAAGATGGGAGAGCTCCTGGTCTTTGAAAGAGCTCTGCAGAGAGTTTCAGCCACGGAGGCCCCACTGGTTTGCATAGACGGTGGCGAGAGGCAGACAGAAGCATGGAGAAAAGAGAAAGAGGAGCAGGAGGAGGTAGAAGCAAATCTGATCTGGATAGTGAAGCAGAGAGCACTCAAATATTTTCCTAGAGATGGCCATGTTCCAGCTACTGCCAGTAAAGCAGGATAAAGCCTTTCACAAGGAGGGGCACACAGGGACATATAACCTGAACTAGAGTGAAACCATTTTAGCACATTTGTAGTCCTGCTTGCAGCTGCATATATAAAAACTATATGCCTCCCCTCTTATTATTGCAAACGATAACAGAGCTGTCCACTATGTATGTGCTCCTAGTTGGCACTCTTACTGGGCCACACAAGGAAATCATGAACCAGAATAAGCAACGGAAGGAGCCAGACAGAGCAGCTTGGTTAGAGAGCAAGATAAAAGAGCCCTAGGAATACCATGGGAAAAATACAAAAGGAAAAAGAGAGCCAACAGAGTCAGAGGATGCATCCAAACTTGCAAGCAGAGGGCTTGGCGAACAGGCCAGGCCGTTGGCTGTGAACAGCCATGTAGCATAGCGAGTGGGACTGGTGACCAGTGTCTCTGTGATATTTCTGTAAAGTTTATTTCCTCTATGGGAGACTAAGAAACTGCTGTTCTGGATCACATTGACAGTCCATGCAGTCCAATACCTCCTGTGTAAGAACAGCCAGAGCCCACAGATGCAGAGAAGCAAAGCCCAAAGCTGATCTTAAGTAGAAAGATGTTGCAAGGACAGGTTTCCCCAAAAGAGACATTACAGGTTCTGTCCTACTGCCTGGAAGCTTATATCTTTCCCACTGCTCCCGCAATTTTATTTGGCTTAACGCTCAAGTGTAACTGGTTATTACTGTTTTTCAGACCAATGTTTAATCCTCATATCTGCAAATGTCTTCTGAAAAATACTTCAATTCAACTTACTATTCTGCGAAAGAAAAAAAAAAAGAGAAACTACCTCAAATTCCAAAATATATGAACTATCATGGCTATTTTTTGATATTTCTTCAGTGTCAGGAGATCTCACCTTACCCCTGGTTTCCCATCTCAAGCTGGACTGATGTAGAAAAAGTTATTTCAGGATTAGTTCTAATAAACACCTGAGGTGATCGCTGATCTGGACGTATTCCAATCCTGTTTCTACACAACGCCAAAGTTCCCACCTGACCTTACCTGTCAAGCTTTCTTTTTATTATTTAACAAATTTTCCTTTTTCCAGTAAGAGACATACTCACATTTTACACTGACATAGTACTTTTGTGGAGCTATTTTCCTGATGCTCTGCATGGAGATTTTTTATTATTGTCATTATCTATGACGATTTTCAGATGAAGTTACTGTTTTTGTTTCACTTGGCATTTGTACTTGGGAAAGAGCCAAGGGAGGAACTGACAAATCCATCAGCTTAAGATGGGAAACCCTGTGGTTTCAAAGCTGCTCATATCTTGTTAGAAGTTGCTTTTCCCTTTGGCTATTTCATGCTAACATCCTTTGGGACAGTTTCTCCACTCATGTCATAAAATATACTATCCAAATGTTTCTTCATCAAAAACTCTCTGAAATAAGTCTAAATTCTTGCCCTTTTCTATACAATAACATCCAAAACAACAGTCCTTAATGGGACTGGGGGGCATGACTGTATACTAAACATATCATAGTAATAACAACTTTACAAACAGAATGGATCATTTTTCTAGTTGCTATCCTGCTTATACACTATTTGTCTGGAAGATACAAAGTCAAATCACAAATACTACCTCTTATGCATGTGCTCATAACATATTTCTGTAGTACCTTTCCTCATTTGCCTGAGGCACAGTGGAAACAAGTAGCAGTCACTCACTCTGGCTCCTGCCACGTGAATAATGTTATGTATTTCAGCCTCAAAGAAAGGAAAGTTTTCAGTTTGTTTCTCTCAGAAGCACCTCCCAGAAGCTCAAGATGCTTATTACAGTAGAAAAGCAAATGAAAATAACTGCATTGATTAAGTGGTGCCTAGCACAGGCCCTGAACAGTGATTCAGAATAATAATAAAAATGTTCCAAAACAATATAAATACCAGTGGGATTAAAAAGCCTTCCTCTAAAGCAAACAAGTCAGAGCACACAGAAGGAGTATTGTATCTAACAGCTGCTCATAGTTGCACAATATCTAACATCACCTATCTGAAGCTCTCGCCACCCCTCAGAACATCTGCCAGCAGGCAGGAGACTTTTTAGCTCAAAACCACTCTGGTCCCAAGAGGACTTGGCGCCTCCATGTACATCCTCTAACCCCTCCTTTTGCTTTGCAGCACAAACAGAAGAGCCACAAGGATGTGGAATAACAGGAGAAAAGTTTGGAGTAAGGCTGATTGAAAGAAATGGGAGGTTAGGAAGAAGGTTGCATTGATCCAAAGCCAAACAGTAAAACCATGGTACTTACTCAGTAAATAACTGTGATGACAACTTTGCTCACCTTTCAGCACTTGCCCCTTTTAAACAATTTTGTAGTATCTTGTGCCCTTACTGCTAACAATGTATCACCCTTGGTGTTGACATTTAACCTGTTTGTCAATAGATCCATTTACATCTCATTTCACTGGCACCCCATACAAAAGGCAGTGAGTGAAGAGCATTTTAGTGCAAGTGATGAAAGATGTCATTGCTGGTGCCCTTTAGCACTGCCTGCACAGCCATGAAGTATAGCTACCATTAGCAATAGGGATTTGCGTGTAATGTCTACCTTCACCCAGCAAGGTCAGAAATTTATAGTTATGACCTTTTCTCTCTCATTTGATGTTGGAATGGGCTCAGGTCATGTTTGCAAGAAATAACATAAAATCAAATAGAGTTGATGCAGGTTCAGTGTGAAGTGATGCAGAGAAAGAATTTACCTCTCTCTAATAAAAGTGACTTCAATGACTTTAATAATGAAGGCAATAAAGTTCCACAAACTTTACTGCAAAGGTTGTAAGGGTGTTAAATGTTTCAAAGTGGCATGTAAGAGAATGCAATTATTCCAAAAAGACCTACATTCATTAATATCATTATGTAGTTTCTCAGATGTATTTCTCAAGGCCTCAGATATATGTTTCAAAGTAAAATGCCTCTTGTCAGTCATATAAATCCTCCAAGCTTTTCTGAACATTTTCTCTTGCCACTTACGTATTTTCATCTTCTTTTTGGATATATCAAAGATGAATGACAATTTTTCTTGTGCTGTAAGTGATGACTGCAGACACTGGAAACCACTACTGATGCCTGGTTCTCTGAGTCTTAGAAATAGTGAGGCTTTGTAAAGAGACAAGGCTGTATATGAGTAAAACTCAGGAGATATGTATCACCACAGATTAGGTCAAAGGAAGGGTTCCCTGGCTGCCCAGTTTACCTGCAGAGCCCTACTGAAGTCCTGCTCCCTCTTTTTTACCACATCTTCCCTGGCTTGTGACAGCAGGGGAACCCATCAGAATTACAAAACAGATTTAGTTAGTAGGGTGGGCATAGGAGAAGGGCTACAGCAAGACAGAACTGGCTAATATCTAAGCTTCATGGCTAGCAGCCCCAGACTGGCCTACCGATGACATCCCCAAGCCTGGGGATACCTGTCTTCTCCTGGGTGCCACCAGGCTAGCTCCAGAGGTAGCTGCTCCCTGGCCTACCAGCTGTCTCATTCAAATGCCCCTGCCCCAGCTGTGCAGCCTGCAAAGTGATTCCTGTGAACACGCACCCTCTCACTAAGTATGACAGATATGAGTCACAAAGTTCAGCCAAAATCAATCCTGCTAGTGTTTAGGACTTGGGGATTAGTTCAATCCATTGCAGACACGGCGGCTCAGTGAGGAACCATTTTCTAAATAACAAGTTGTTCCATGGTCTTGTTATTTGGAATGCATTTCAACTGGTTTTCCTTTTTTTCTTTTTACCTTTTTTTGCATATAATGTCAATGCTGTGTCCAACTGCACAAGGGCATGAATAGTAACTATGCAGAGATTCAAACACATATTGTTCATGATGCTGCAGTACAGCTGGCATAGTCCATTTAATTTAGGTACCGTTTGGCTCACTTTTAATGTATTCTTTTGCTGGATACTGATTCTGGATACTGATACAGCATATCTTGATGTGAGAGATTTGAAGATATCCTGCAAATTTCTGTGCTGGTGTTTTGCTTTCTAGCTCTAAACACTCCTCTTGACTACAGTACCACAAGTTATATGACTGCATCTAAGCAAATGTAGCCCTCCTTGAAGATAATCTTTCCCAAACTTTCTTCTAGGATGCACAGCTTCATCAGTTCCCCAAGTCTTGCATTTGAGTTTGGGAATTCTTCCAGAAAATTTAAAGCCTATTTGCATTCAATCTATTCATTTTAGTGTGCATACAAGCTGACCTCCACTGTCATGGACTTCAGCAAGAATTGTTGCTTAACAGCTTCTTTGGAAATATAAAGTCATACATAAGCTATGAAAGAGTTTGTTATTGTTACATGGATATTTTTAACACATTTGTGCATTAGGCAATTACTACAAATGCATTTTGAGTCCTATTAGCTAAACCCCTTGGTATCAAGCATGCTTCCTCTCTGGCCTTTGTAGTCTAGAAGGAGATATAATTTGTACAGATCCACCCAAGGCAAGGGAGCAAGAAATAAACTGTATGTTGAATATCTTTTTTTGCCTCTCCTCATCCCTACAGTGATCTCCTTTCTCCCTGCTGTGAAACTTCATGTCCAGATTTCCTCCCTAATACCACAGGATGCTACTAGTACTAACTAAACAAATGCAGGGGAAAAAGACAAAGAGAGAGAGAGAGGCCAGTTAAACGGGGATTAGTAAGAATAACGAGACAAATAGGTACATATATTATTCCATTTAGATAATTACAACACTGGTTCTAACTTCAGCAAGACCACTATGAGAGAATATTATTTCCACTAATGTTCCTTGTCAAAATTAATGGATTATAAGTCTCTCTGCTGCTCCTTATATAGATACTTTAAATTCACTTTGTAAAACTATGAGACAGATATACTAAACACCTACTTCTGGCCATCTGCTCATCGTTGCTGCAGCTCTTGACTTGCTTCACATACCGCAGTGGTCAATCATGTCAGTGCTCAGCCTTCCCCTTCTGGTCAGGAATGTGGAGGCACCAAAACTCTCACAACTGTAGGATATCTTTAGGTGTGTGGAAACTTCCCCAGGACTAGCAAAACAGCATGCAGTTTTTATTACTAATGGCCAACACTTTTCTGGGCAGTCTGTTTTCTGTAGGGAATATTTTATTTTTAATGCCACTCAGTTTTCACAGACAGTGTTTGCTTTACACTAAATGAGTCGACCTCTGAAAACTAGAAGAAACTGAAATCTTCTAAGTGTGGGCATTCCTAAAACGCTATTAGATTCTGAGCCCTGAGCTTCTGTTCTGCACAGGGCAGTGCCCCAACTCCAGGGACCATATGGCTTTTGTGGCAGTAGAGCCTGGTGTGGAAGGTCTCATCCAGCACAGGGGTTACCTCCATGCAGTCAAACAGTTATATGAGGTATGCAAGCAACAACACCTATAAGTTACTACAGTGGAATTTACTTATCCAAATGCTTGGTTCTCAGCAAAAATAGGGATAGAGTTTGGCTAGATTTTTTTTTCCATTGAAAAGTCTAATTTTTGCATTTTCATTTAGTTCTCTAATTGCTTGTTGGGTGTCAGCATTTCAAAATTTGCTACTACAGTAACTGCAGAGCATTACTACTAGTAGAGGAACATGATACCATGCTCAGAAATACTATACTTAATGCAAGGGTTACTCCACTGAATATTTCATGGTTTTCTGTTTTTGTTTAGCAATTAGAAAGTTTGCATCTCAATAGAATTATTGTAGTACGATACTCTACCAAAAAAAGGCAAGAAAAGAACTTTTATGTCAGTCAAGAGTTCTCTGTTCATTTTTCTAAGTAATGACAGACTCACAAAATAGGAGTATTTCAGATGTGAGGAGCCTGGAGATTGGTTGAACAGCAATGAAACACAAATCTACATGTGACAACTTGCTCTTGGAACAATGATTACATCAAAACAACCAGGAAACATTACACAGTAAACCACTCTCTGTTTATATTTCCACACTGTTACTAAAATACTGCTGCGCAGTATTAAAAAATATCCAGACCATGTATTTCTCTTGTGCCCTGCTCAGCAGGGCTTCAACAACTGATCTGCCCTATTGACTTTCCACAGCTGCCATGCATTTAATGGTTTCTACCCCTTTCAATGCTGGTATTGAATGCAAAGGTGGAGAAGCTGCGTGAAACCAGCTACCTCCCACTCCAGGGGCTGCAATCAGCTTAGCTCCTGTAGCAGACTGCTCTCTCATAGTCGCATGACTAATATAACCACGAGCACTTTAAGTGCACGGGAATTTTTCCAGACAGTATTCAGAGGGCAGCAGCAACATCTCTGCTGAGGAGGGTCTTATGACATATTTCCCATTTTTTCTCTTTCAGTAAAGAGTTTGCTGGCACTGTCTGTGCAGCAAGACAATACCCAAATATGGCACCCTTGGAAAATGAATGCTATTGAATCCTGTATAACTTGAATTTCATGTGAGCACAGACTACACGGGTGACAGTGTCAGTCTGTGCATTTTCTCACACATGTTGTGCAGTTAAGCTCTGCCAAAAATGGTTGAAATGGTCATTTCATGGTTACTGCACAAGAACTCACAAGACAGACAGTGAAACTTTGCTAGACTTTGGGATATTTTCCACAGAACAATATCACCAGTGTGCACTGACTGCTCACAGAGTTGGTAAGAGAGTCATTTTAACTCTTAGATGTGCTGACACTGCATTTTGGCTTCTCATCAGACTAGCATGGAGCCTGCAAGCCCTCGTGCAGGGTTAACCAGCTCCCTGCTGGGGGCTCTCATTAGAAGCAGCCGATGCACTGCTATGCCTTGCGTGCCTCTTCTTACATCTGTTTCCATGTTTCAGAGAGGCCTTGCCAAGAACACCCCAATTTATTTAGCTCTCATGTGTGATTTGATTTGAAGTTTCTCAGCCCCTCACCCTTGGCCCTGGCCAGAACACTGGAGCAGAAGTCACAAGATTTCTTAAAAAGAAAGCAACAATTAAAAAAAAAGCACCATTTAAATAAAACTGTTAAAAATATCCAAGAATTAATTTACAGACTAGATGTGATAGCTTCCTAGGATGGCATGTGGTTTCCCTATCACTCCAATCAATGACAGGACAGATTAGGCACTGAATTCCTGCCAACTTATACACTAGAGCCTTTTTATTTATGAGAAATGCTGCAATTTGGGTAGGGCTTAACCATTCCTTTGAACTTAGGACATTCAAATTGCTTGACTTTGGCAAGTTTGCACCTTGGTGAATACCTGTGTGTTGTTCAAAATCTACATGATCACAGCAATGGTGCCTTTTATTTACAAATGTCACCCACACGTAGTTTGTGTACACAAGGTCTGGTACATGGAGAATGCAATTATGCTTCAGCGTGAGGACAGAGACAGAGCTGGACTAAACCAGTGGGGTTTTGAAGATGTTTTGCATTCCTCAATTTCAGTGCTGTGTGACTGAAAGCTTGATGAAAATCCTATCATCTTAGCCACAAAAACTGAACAGCTAATTAATTACTCACATTGTCTCAAATGACTTCTAAATAAAGGAGAATGTAGCTGTATTCAAGGCCAACATTTTAGACATGAGACTCAGTTTCATGTTGGAGATCCTTCATTGCATTTTGAGATGAAGCCACTGCAGGGTCAGCCTAGCTGATGGCACCCTGAATTGCCAGCTCTTGTGGGAATTCAGTTCTGCTAAAAACTCTCTTAATGATGCTACTAATATCATCCCAAGGCTGATGTCTCCAAGCAGGGAGCATCACTAGCTACTTCATAAGATAAATGTGTTAATGAGCCTTATAGAAAAGACAGAAAAATCTTTATAGAAAAGAGAGTTAAAACAACCTTCTAGCTGTGAACTCTCTATTGAAGCGACACTGTATGACTAAAAACACAACTACAGACAGCTATAAAGGGCAGGCCAAAATCGGATGTTTTTACTTTCAGAACCTTGGGGGAATCAATATTTAAGTCTTCAAGGCTAAATCCTGTAGACTTAACTTTCTAACTAGCTCCAAAACATCCAACCCACAAAAAAGGGGGAAAAAAGTCTTCTGAGAGCAAGGAGAAAATTTCATGTGACTGGCTCTCAAATTTTTTCAGAACAGCTTATGAAAATTACAGCCCTTTCYCTTGGCTCAGTTTATAACTGGATCCCTGGGATATAAATACAGATTTAAGACGCAGCTCTATTTCTTGCAATAGAAGAGTTTGCTTTGTTTGACTTGTTTCCTACAGAGGTCAAAGAGGGGCAGTTATTTTTTCACAAAACTAAATGGTTACTGACTGGTGATTAAAACAGGAAAATCCCCCCAAAGCTACATTATCTTTGCATAGGTGTAAATCCTTTAATTTGACTGAACTTATTTCAGAGCTATATTAACGTAACACCGTGCAGTTCAACAGCTGGTGCCAAAGAAGGACAGAGTAGGGCAGGAGATGAGACTCATCAGATCCTGAACCTGCACCTGGATCTCTGCCAGTGGCTGTTCAGATCAGCCAGGGATTGCCAGGAAGCCCCGGGACAGGCAGGGCTCTGTGCAGGCACAGGCAGTTGCAGAATCAGGGCCTCGTGCATTGATTTATTTCAGAAAGTCCAGGACACAGTCACTGGACAGTCTAAAAATAGCTATATCAAAAATAGAAAAATGATCTGGATTCAACCGTGTACAGTAAACAAGCCACCTCACACCTCAGGCGAGGGGACACGCTGTACATCTTATGAAAGTGAGTTCTCCATGTGGCAGAGGAGGAAGGAAATTGCCAATGAAGAGAGGGCAGAATGTGAACCAGAGCCGGGTCACCCTTGTAAACAGAACAGCAAGCAAATGCAGGTGAACTTCAGTTTGCAGAGCAAGCTGGCTTTTGCCAGAGAAAGAAATAGTAATGCCCCAATGGCAGTGAAAATTCCATACAGAAAACTAATAGCAATTAAATGCTCATGAAGCTCTGTTTCTCCAAAAACTTACTCTGAAGCAAGATCTGGAGGAATTCTGGTTTTTACTTGTGCAAGCAAACTTGTCCAAATGTCTTATATTCCCTCCTCCTTCACTGCTTCACTAGAAATCCCCTTCATTACTCAAACACAAACACAGCTGTTGCCATAGAAGTCGACCTGAGTTGGTTAAAAAGTGATTCAAGAGGATCACCCGGTGGCTGAACAGGCTTATGCTTAGAGTAACTCACAGCAGAAACCAGGCCTCCTCTGGTGGCTGGGGATGCTGGGAGAGCCCAGACTCTCCTATTACAACTTGCCAATCTTGATCTCTGTTTTTGCTGAGAAAGTGAAGCTGAACAGGAAATTACTGTGCTGTGCAACACTGAGAAATGTATTATGTAGTATTAGGAAGATCACGCTTATGAAATGTTACTTTCCCATTTTAATGGTTACACCTTTGAGCTTGTTTTCTTAATGTAATTTTCATTTTACACAGTTATTTATGTTTTAGTGCTGTCCTCCTCCAAAGGATCAGATCTCCTCCTCTTACACTAATGCATAAACTCGGTGTCTCCATGGTGGCCCGGGAGCCTAACGGAGGGGAGACGAGTCCTGACACATGCCAAGATAGCATGATGGAAAGCATTCCCACATGCCTCTTTGCTACCAACCCAACACCAGTGCAGCCGGCCAGGCTCCTGCACGCATGTGTGGCTGCGGGGACACGGTGTGAGGTGCAGGTGGGAAGGCAGAAGGAAGGGGCTATAATGGTCCTTCCTCCAGTGCATAGTGGTGAGGTCTCACTTCCTATATCACTCAGAAATGGTCTGTAGCAAAGTGCTGGCATTGCAATGGGCTCTGTGATGCAGGCTAAGATGAAGGCTAAAAAGTATATATATATATATATATATATATATCCATTGCTCAGCTCACTGCAAATATTAACACCATTCCTTGCAACCTTTCTGATGAGCTTCCTCTAGCTACCACTATGTGCTGGAGTAGCAATTTGTCATTGTTGTCACAGATATGCCTGCCCATGAGAATCTACCCAAATATAGGAGCCTTATCTACCTCAGAAAACTGGCAGTTCCCATGCACGTGTTGGAGACAGCAGCCACCAAGCTCCAGAGGTGCCACCCACAGCGAGGCTGACCCGCTGCCCCTTGCTCCTGCATGGTGCCGGACTGGCTGTGGGTCACTGCTGGCACTGCTCCCACTGCGGCTGCAGCTCTGGGCTCCTGCTGGGGCTCCTGGCTGTCACACAGCACACAGGTGGGTGCCATCTCCTGGGCTCCCAAACATCCTTCTGCCAACCTCTAGATAGGTGGGAAGGAGCTTCCTGCCTTTCATGTGATGAAGTGAAGGGCGAAGAGAGAAAGGTGGGGTCTGCCCTCAGGAAGGAAGGAATGGAGGAGGCCCAGATCTGTTAGGGGTGAGGGGATGCGTAGGAGAAGGCAGGAGGATGTGCCATGGTTCCCTGAGATGAGGACAATTTGACATCGAGCTCCAGCCTGTGGTCTCACCTGCCCTAGTCTGAGCAGGCCACAATACCCAAGGCATGGGGTCACCCTCTGAGGAACAGGAGGTTACTAATCTCCTGAGTAGCTGTTGGTTAATTAACTGTTGTTTCCTGTACCCTGGATGGGACAGAGGCCCTGCGGGAAATGCAGCACTTGGCTGTGCAACCAAAGGCTCCGCCACTGTGTGGGACGGGACACAAGGAGGCACAGGAGTGTTGTCCGGGCAGGGATACTGCCATTTCCTCACTCAGGGGCTTTATTTGGTAGCTTAAATATTCACTGAGACATATTTTGGTGTTATCTTATATTTTAAATGATATCCTGAAGTTTATCACAAACCACGGTCAAAAGCCTGAAGCTGAAAAACAAGACAAGGCTCATGATATATCACGTGTGCATGTGGATCTAATTATCAGGGGAGCACTAACAAAATAATCTCTCTCTGCTAAGGCTTACTAGGGCTCCCAAAACATCATCAGAAAGAAATATCTGATATTTTAACAGTGTTAAGGCTAAAGATTTTTCATATTTTTTAGAGCTACATATGGGATGCACACAGTACATTTTTCCATTTTAATTATCACCTTTGTTGGCTAAACTGTGTCAAATATTTCTACGACATATACTGATTCCACACATGTTATGAAGGCTGTAGAAAAAAACAAAACAGATGTACAAAAACAGTACAATAATGCAGCATTTTTAGCAAGTTCCATTTACCCTGTGAATGGTGTAATACTAATCTAAAAGCTTCAACCAGCCTTTGATGTAAAATTTTACTGTTGAGAGAGAGAGAAAAAAAGAAAAAGCCCTCTCTAAATTTTGCATGCTGCAGATGGGTATAAACTGCACACTCTTTTATCAGCTACATGCATGATTTGAACAGAAGAAGGGAGCTGAAACCTCTGCATGAAAATTGTTCCCTTTCCAAACACTAACTCAAAAGATCACCTATCCATTTGGTATTTAATTTGCAATATAGACGTGTTAAGCTGCTCACATACACAGTAAATCAAGGAGCAAGGAGCAGAAGACAACTGCCAGCCCATACGGACAGAGGCTTGCTTCATTTATTACCCATGGAAATGTGTCTCTTTTGAAAACAGAAGTGGCATTTTCCTCTCTCATCAGAACTGAAGTGTCTTATTACAACAGGATTATCAGGGCAAGAGACTTACTGACAGCTTGGGTTAAAAATGCCAAGTGCCCTGTGACTCTGACTAAGTGAAAGCCAGCCTGACGCAGAAGTGGCCACTTCTATCTGTTTAAAGGACACGAATAATGCAGAGATGCCAAAAGCTCTCAAGTGCTATTTACCTGGGAAACAATATGTATAAAAGAGAAAATTAAAGAATCTTAAAAAACTCCCATGCTTTACTCTCCCCTGGAAATAAGCAGGAGTAAGCCTTATGAAATACTCCTTTCCAGGTCTTCTGGTATGCATTTGGATTGTCAAACTGAGCCTTTGCCTCTATTAAAACAGGCCAGAAGTACTTACAGAATTCAAGAGAGGAAAAGCAAGAGATACCTGTTCCATTATCCACAACAGCACTTCTTCACTAGCAGCCCTCAAACAGCTAATCAAAAAAGCAAGCACAGACTAGTATATGGTTTGAAACATGCTATTGCCATTATATGTCATTGTCATCTATCCTCACATGCTCTAGAAACCCCCCCCAGCAATTTGTTTTTTAGATGAGGTGCTGGAAAAGCTATTGTACGGTAAAGCCGATCAGATCGTTGCGTAATGATGTAGCCCTGTAATATAGTATTGCCATTCTCAGTAACAGACCATAAGCTTTGTACTGAATTTGCAGGGCCTCAGCACCGAGGCTAGTCAGGCCTGCTCTGTCTGAGCTTCTCTTGACCTGTGTGCAGCTTTGGTTCATTTGGTTTAGCTCTGACAGCAATTTCTCTAACTGACCACATGCCTCATGCTAATTTGGTTTACTTTTGTATATCTTCGTATGGTACAACCATAGTTTTATATAGGCAGCAGTAACAAGCAGTTACTCTATGCAGAATGAGGTATTTGTGACTCTAACACAACGATACAGCGTAGGGAAACGTGGGCCTGGTACAATAGCAGAGGCCTTGAGAAGTAGAGACACAGCATAGGGGATTACAGGCATGGGACGATAAGAGATGGGGCACAGGATGGCACTAGGGACCCCACAGCTATAAACACCTCACCAATGGTCAGTTAAAGAAATACAGACCTGGAGCTGGACAAAAAAATATTTTAGGGGTAAGAAAGAGAATATAAAAATATGTAAAAGTCACTATATATAGTAAATTCAGAAGTAACATGTAGCTGCAGATGAATGAAGAAAGAGAAAGGTGTAAAAACATGTTACTGAACATATAAAAATGACCCCAAGTGGATCTTAGAGCAAGGAAGAAGAAACCATGAACATGAACATCACATTCCTCCAGGGAATGCAGGGACTGCAAATGCTGATGACTCGCTGTAACACCCCCCAGCACCACCAAAACGAAACCACCAACCTTAGGACAGAGGAGCAGGGGAGGGTGAGGGAAAAGGGGTAGAAGCTAAGAAGCATGTGTATAACAATTTTAACGGCATTGTTATTCTTTATATTTCAGTAACAATTAGATCTAGACAAATAATGATTCTTGAATTAGACTGTTAAGATTTCAGTTATACTAACTATAAATTCTTGGCTTTACTTATATACATAAGGTGCACTTCCACTTTACCTATAAAGAAGATTTTGAGTTACAATTGCCTGACTTAATGAAACTTTATGACATTAAAATGAGTAAGAGAGGCCACAGACAGGAGAGAGTCCACCGTTCCTCCATGCATTTGCTACAGGCTGTCGAAATTCCCATGACGGGGCTGTGGTGGGGGTTAATTTCTGGAAGTCAGATGAGGGTCTGGCGAGGGCAGCACAGCACAGGGTGTTCCTGGGTGAGGGACATCTATTTCAGAGAGCAGCCGGGAAACCTTTCACCCACCGCTAGGAAGTCGCAGCCTTTCCCAGGAAAGAGAATACAAATGGATCCCAACGAGTAAATGAGAATCATGCAACAGATGAACTGCAACACACATAATTTATGTTAAAATACTAAAGATGAGGCCAGAAAATGTAATAGCCAAATTGATTTGGAAGGTCCAAGCTGGATTCATGAGAACGACTAACAGAGGACGGTAAGTGTATAATTTGTAACTTAACCCAGGCTGCAGTGTTATAGAGACACCAGCTGTCGTACCCTCAGCGGATGCATAGAAAATATTTAACATGATCAAATGGGACTATTTGAATCAAGCGATGTTGAAGTTTGTTTTTCACAAGACCTTTGCAGATAGTATTTTCCTTACAGACCTCCCTCTTCCAAGTTACTGCCAAAACTCAGCAGGATGCAATTTCTTCTCTGTTTTCCCTGGGAAAAGTGCTGTAATTCTGTGGGGCTAATTGTACTTAGCAGGTATGAAGTCTTTAATATCTTGCCCAGTCAAGGGAGCCACATTGGTGAATTGCCAGGGATATTAGGTAATGTCCTTTTTTGTTTCACAGATGGGGAAAGGGGTATTTGCAGCTGCTTTAATGCAACACTGACCACAAAAAATAGAGTCTTTGGAGACCGGGGCACCAGTGGCCAATGCATTATCGTGCAAACTAGATCACATAGACCACTGACTACTAGACCTCTAATCACAACTTTTATGAACTCCAGTAACTGCAATGTGCTTAGAAGACCTAGTTTGTGGGTGGGTATATCTGTATGTTTGATCCAAATTAGCCTGTACAGCGCAGTGGAATGAAACTTATGGATATCATCAAGCTTTAGATCAATAAAAAAACTCATCCCTGGCAACTCTTCAGATGGGCCACCATTTTCAAAGCTCATTGCCAATTTTGCAATACCAGATTTTTAGTCTAATGCTCAGACCTATGCCACCTGCTTTACAGATACACAGTAAAGTTGGGCTTTGCTCCAAAGACCTTATATTCAAAACAGATGGATTCCATACAGGTAAGGCTGCTGCTAGTACCAGTAGTCTACTAATCATATTAGCCTTTATTTTTCAGTATATGCTGATGCCATATTTCTGCAGCCAAGTTATCTATAAGATGATGGATAGTTTTGCCTGTTTCTCATTTTCAAGTAATAGTGGGTAAAAATTAAGATTTAATCAGAAGAATCTGACATTATTCTATGGATTTGTTCTTGGTATTGTTTACATGTTTTAAAAACATTCCCAAAACTCCCCTTTCAAACTTTAAACAGAAATGGGGTGGGTATACCCCAGATTTCCTGTCTTGGACTTTTTTGAGTGAGATTCACTCAAGAGGTGGGCCTATTTCCCATTACTTGCTGCAGTGCCTGGACCTCCCACGTCACCAGCCCTGAGCCAGGGCTGCGTGCACGTTTGGGGCTCAGTCTCCAACCCTGCAGTCACCCTCTGTCTTGCATGAGGGCCGTGGGGCAGGAAAGAGGCTCTGCTGGAGAATATCCCTCCTCAAACCTTTCTGGAAAGCATTGTCCTTCACTGTAGTCTGATAGCAGGACCCACTGCATGGTTGTATGACCCCCTCCAAAGCAGCCAGCAGTGAAAAGAGCAGGCACATCAGCTCTCCTGTGCTGGTGGATGAAGGAGCACAGCAGGCCAAGTACCCTGCAGAGCTGCAATGGTCCTTGCCTGAGCTGGGCCGTGTGCTGCCAAAAGAAAACACTGGGGGATGTTGTGCTGTGTCGGTTCCCCTTCCCATCCTGCATAGATAAGCCATAGAGCAGGGCGAGTTCATTATGTTCCATGTTTGTTGATCTAAGCGAGACAGAATGAACTAAGACTGATTTTATTTGGCTGGAAAGAGCTGAACAGCAGCTAATATTAAACACCTCTCATGTGAAGCAGGGACATTGGTACTGAAAGAATTATAATGACTTAATGCGAACATTAATAAAGTGTTCATTAATAATACATTTTAAATTATTACCCAGATATTGGCTGGCTGGAGTTTCAACCTTAGACAATATTTCTTTGGCAATATTTTACCTTGTCACTAATCTAGAGAATTAGAGGTTCTAAAAATCCTAGATGTAGGGGAATATGGATAGACCTAATAATATAATCCTTGTCCCATACATGCACTCCTTCCCCCTTCCTCTATAAAAGAGGGTAAGACATAAAATGAAACCCACACCAAGTCTATGGCCTCTTCACACAACCAGATGGGGCTTCCAAGAACCCAGGCCATGTCTGTAGGACCTTGTCATAAACAGGGAAGCCTTTCGCAAATAGGCTGCAAGTCCCTCCAGCAGGTCCCTTGCAGGTCCCCGTGTTGCTGAAGTGGTCATGGTGTGAGTAACTGCCTTGTGTCTTGTGGAACAGACAGCAAATTCAGTTGATCCTCTTTTGATTGCGAGAGAGAAAATTATGATTCATTTGAAAAACATTAAAGTGGCCAGAATGTTCCAGACAATGGATGGAGAAGGAAGATAACATTGTAATATGCAGACTTGTTAAGTGACACTTATATTGGACTTTTCTCACCTTTCCCCAGTTGGCTGCTCAAAGAGCTGTATCCATTTCCAATATCTGAGACACACTGCATGTTTGGACTGTACCTCCTGTTGTATTGCACGGTTGCTTTTTGCATCCAGGAAAACTACACCTCTAGCAAATGTATTAGTAACACAGCGTATGGCTATGCAAACAGATTACTCTGAATGAAGTGGAGGTGTGGACTTAGACAGTTTAGCTGCTAGTGGCAGCTTCTCAGGTGCAGCCTCTTGCCCTGTAGCAAATATCCCTTTACGGTTAGGCAACTTTGCACTTACCACAGGCTGTGCATTGGATCTTGTTGTGGAAAATCCAATGAGATGTAAATGCACATCCCCACGGTCACTGGTTTGTGTAGCTGTACCTTTAGAAATAAGAGTTGCAACCAGAGTTTGAAAAGAGCCCTGCTGCTGGCCAAACAATGCTCTCAAAGGAGTTTCAAACAGTTTTGTGTGGAATTTTTAAATTGCTTAGCTCTATGAATCACTGTTGCACCCAAGCCCATTTCAGCCCATGAAAGCATCGTTTATAATTAAAAAACACCATGCAGCAGTAACACAATAAAGCAACTCCTCTGACTAAAACTGGCTGCAATCCTAGGGGCTTTTCTCTTGCTTTCTCAGTCACACCCTTCTTTAAATCCTCTCCTGGGTCATGTAACTGACCCCAAGTCCAAGACCTTTAGTGGTAGTCTAAACCAGCAAAATGATTTTCAAGCCCAGAATATTTAGAGTCTGATATACAGATACAGAGTGAGCTTAAGTCCTGTCTCACTCTGGACGCTGGAGCAATGCCTGCCAATACTGATGTGTGCCCGACTGGTTTGCAGAAACTGAGCAAATGGGGAAATATTCATCCTCAAATTCCTAAGCACCAAAGGTGTCGTGTAACCGAGATGTCACCAGAAGGCCGTGCAGCAAACCACACCCATACACTTCTCCTCTGCATTACCCCAAAGCATTGCAGCCATTCAGGAGCTTAAACATCTACAACTTTTCTACTGTTCTTGGGTGTGTACACAGGTGACAGCTGTTGATTCCATATCAGTTACCACTGCTCTACAGTGTAAGTGCCCCAGGAAGGAGGCTGTGCATGCAGCAAGGTGTGGGCCATCCCTTCCCAGCTGGGTGACCAGTGGAGCCAAGCAACACTGTGCTGGGCTGCACTCTGATTTGGGATTGGGGTGAGGTTAATCAGAATGGTCATTTTTTGCAGAATGTACTTGTTTCGTTAGGATTTTTTTAAAAACTGAATTAAAGTAAGGGAATACTTAAAAATAGATCTTTGGAGTAACTCAATTTTAAATGCTTGAATGTTATCCTTTAAAAAAAGAGTAATCCTCTGAGTTTTTCTGAAGAAAACCTCAAAACCTGCAGAGAAATATTCCCCAAATTTATCTGAACTTTTCCCAAATTATAACTCCTGTCCCAGGCAGGAACTTCCACAGAAAAAGAATTAACAAAGCTGTGTCAATAAAATTGTGTAGAAGCCCAATTTCAGCTAATTCTGATGGAAGTTTTGGTACTTTTGAGTATCTTTTCTTCTTGACCAGTTCTAACAAACCACATAACTTAGAGGAAGGAGATGCACCTACTTAAAAGCATACATACCATATAGGCACATTTGCAACGCATAAAAGCTTTAGTAGTTTTCCTCATTGCTCAGTGATGTCTCCTTAATAACGTAGGTAAGCAGCTGTTTTTGTCATCAGTCCAGACATCACTCCACTGCTCTGCAGTGTACATTCCCCTAGGGTCCACCTCAGAGTACACAAGAGTGACTACGTGCTGCACCATCTCTGCTTATACCAGTGAACATTTCCAGGTAGAACACAACGAAGTACTTCACAGGACTAGATGTCTCCAGGCCAAGCCATCCAATAAGTGAAATTTATTGCTTTAATATTTTTTCTTCCCTTTCTCCATCAAGGGATCTCCCATCACTCAGTCAACATGATTCAGCTTGCTGCAGAAACAGGCAGAAAACAGGACAAGCATAGACACTCTAAAAATAAAAAGGAGCCAAAGACAGGTCCTCCACAGTACTGAATATTTACACCAGCACTGAGATGAATCGAGAGCTATTCCTTTAGGCCAACAAATAAAGCAGGTAGAAAGAAAGGTGACTTGTTTGGCAAAGCTTGCCATTTTTGCCAACAGGAGAAAAATCATCACCCCAACAGGGTGAAAATCATCCTGCTCTCCATATTAAAGACAGACACCTGAGGCCCTGAAAAGTGAGGTGACCAGCCCCAAAGTCCACCTCAGAGCATCTGATTGGGTCCCTCCTGCCCGGTGCCTTTATTGTTGCCCTGCTCACCAAGGAGGGCAGGGAGGCTTGAGGATGAGCATTTGCTTTGCGCTTTGGCCCTTTCTCTGTATCCAAGCATAAGAGCATCTCCTGCCTCAGTGTCCGCTGGCAATTTCTCACTCTCAGAGACAGGGAAAACTGGACTCCTACAACACCCTTTCTTATGGATGGCCCAGACATACTACCCCAGTGCGGGGAGTCAGAAACAACTTCTCAAGCCTTCCCCCATCGCTGCACATGTGGGAGTCGCTAGCTCTGCCCCTTGCCATAAGCAGCCTGTCCGGGTCCTTTGGGATACTGTAGTAAAAAGTTCTATTTATCTCTAATAATGCTGAAGGAGAGCAGTCTGTGATGGTATGCAGTGCACAAAAACAGGGCAAAAATACAATCCAAAGGGTTTACAATCTAATTAAAGAGTTTAATTCTTTATACACACTGTAAAACTGAAAATCCAGGATAGGCCCATTTGAAAACAAAGCAAAATGGATAAATGTGAGCTGTTTCACACTGGGCTATGGGTATATTTATGTGGAAGACTGAACAAATGAATTAGTGGTTTCTTTTCTGATAATGTAAATACTCCCAAGAACTGGAGATTCCAGCGAAGTCATCTGGACAGGGATATAATGCAGTGCAGATGTGAAAGTGCTTGAAGGGAAAGAGGGAGCGTCCAAGCCTCTCCTGAAACTCTCCTAACACCCTTATGACAGTGATCTGCCTCAGTGTTGTTGTTGGCAGGGCTCACTCAGCAGCYGTCACAGCTCAGCTTCATAATTGAAGCTACAGGCCCAATTCATTAAAAGAAGATTTACTGGTGTTAGGAGGGTTTTGTTATAGATCTTGTTTTCATAAATGGGGCTCCATAGTGCATTATGCGTGTGATTTACAGAGGAAAGAAAAAACTCTGAGTTATGGGAAGAAGTGCATGTGAGCAAGGCTGTTGGAGTATGGATAGTTTAGTGTGGAAATGAGACACGGATCAGGGGAAAAAGGAATGCAACCTCCTGCTATCTGCTGGCGTCCTGGGAGATGTGAAGCAAGACGTGACAGTGCTGGGGTGCTGCAGTGCACTGTGCACCCCTCGGCTCGCTGCTACTGTCCCATGAGCTCTGGCAGCTCCTGGGAAGGTGGAAGGGAGCAGAACGACCCCAGCTCCCACAGCTCACTCCCTCCTAAATGTAGCCTCTGCTTCCTAAATGTAGCCTCTCCTTCCATCATGGAGAACTGCTTGGCTGAGTGCCAAGAACCTGTAGCTGTCATAGTTCTTTCAATATTTGGCTTGACTTTCCAGCCACACTTACAAGTACAGCCCAGCTTGGGTGGTGGAGGTAGCTGCAGCTATAGTGCAAGTGACCTTGGAGAGACATGCTAAATGTCTGGGTTTGGTCTGAAAAATGTTTAGCTAATAAAGACCTAGCTAATATGGTTAGTGGAGTCTTGGGCATGTCATGTCTCATCCTATAATAGATACCTAACAAACCATGCCTCCAAAGTGCCCCTCTCTTTCCATTGACTACAAAGGGAGCCAGGATGACTGGGCCTGATACACAGATGAAGTCCCTCCGCATGTTCTGATTAAACCTAATGGCAACATTCAAATCCAAGTTGCCCATGTGGCAGAATACAAACAGCATAGTTAGCTACAGCGGCATCTATAAGGCAGGAGCGACACAGTGGCTGGATCCAGACAGGAAAGTTTTGAGGACAGATCAAGACCATTTTAGGCCCTTTCCCTGTATTTAAAACAGTTCATGTCCATTAGCCTTTATGTTAGAGTGCAACAAAACTGAGTAAAATATCCTGTTTCTTTATTGAATCCATTAGATTCCTGTGATTAAAAGAGCAGCTAGATTATTTTATCAAAAATTTATGGTGGTTTCTAATTTGTATGGATTTTGTCTCTCAAAATAAGTAAAAGACAATCTTGTAATTGACAAACCTAATAAATAATCCACTGTCTAGCATTATCTCCTTGGGAGCTGCTCAAAATCTCCTCCACCTAGGAGTTAAAAGACTTGTAGTAGTCAACAAGGGAAATTGCTGTATGTTTTGATTTACGAGATTAAGTTATAGTTATTCTGCTCTTGCAATATTTGATATGCTATAGTGACCTACAACTGACACACAGCTCTTTCAGAGGGTGTCCAGTACACAGTCAAAGCAATTTCCCTGTCCAGGTCTTGTGCATACAAAGCATTTTCTGGAAACATTCACTCACATCTTTAAAACTGATTCACTTACTACAGGAGTATCATAGAGACCAAAATGTTGGTAGGTATTTTAATAAAAAGAAAGTGTGAGGTGAGGCATTTACTGCCTTTAATTTAAGCTGTTCATGTTTCTCTAGCAATCAGGAGCTGGTTTTCAGAGGCCCTGCAGGTGTTCGAGTACACATTGGATTTGACAGGGTCTATTGTTCGTGTGCAGCAATTTTTTAAGTAACATTGAAAATGTTCACAGAAAAGGGCAATTTTGGACTTGTTCAATGGGAGTGATCCTGCACAAAACCTGAAGCTGAGTTTGACTTGCCCAATGGGAGGACAAGGAACAAAAACACCCTTATGAGTCAAGCATTCATTCAACAGTGTCCAAATACTGAATACTAGCTACAGACTGCTCCAAAACTGCTTTTTGACCATGAATTTATCCACTCAGTAATTTTGATCAAGCAAAAATGTTCTAAATGGTCATAACCTGCTTGTGGTCAAATCACAAAGAAAAGGAATCATCAAATACAACCTTTAGTCCCAGAAGTTCATTCTGTTCTAATCACATGGCAATACTTAGATACATATATATCCAGTCACACCCCACTGGCAAACCACTAGCAATTGAAGACGAAGAAAAAGCAGCCTTGATGCATCTTTCAAACCCATGGTTTTCAAGACTTTTTCATTTGCAAACCTCTAAAGAATGTGTAGCAGGAGGGAAGACCCCAGATTTTCAAATACAAGCTGGCTGACAACAAGCAGTTAACTTGAACAATCCCCATAGGAGTAGTTCCAGGAATATACAGACCATGGCTGAAAACCCTAGCTCTAGATCAATCGTATTTGACAACCCAATTTCAGGGTTGGGCTTTTTCCTCATTTGAGCTGTACAGTTTGAAAGAGATTAATAAGCCTGCCTAATAATTGGAATTCCAGCCTGTCAGAGTCATATTATTGCCCATAAAACCTCTGTTAAAAGAACAATACAAACATTGCCAAGTCAAGTATTCAAAAGCTAGGCTGTACCAGAAATAAGGTCATTATGCTCTACTCTAGCACTCTGAATGACACAGCCAGGTTACCTGTCTGTGGCAGTCATCGCTGCAGTGTCTGTCCTCCACAGAAAATAATTAATTAATTTTCAAGCCAGACTATGAGATAAGCCTTTCTGTGAGTGAAGATGCCACACTTTACTCACCTACGTAAATCATGACAGCCAAAGCTTGCTATAAAATTGAGTGCTCGGTTTGAAGTGTCTTGCACCTGATTTTTCAGCATTTGTAAGCACAGCATCTCATCTTCTCAAAGCGCAGCTCCCACTGGCTTTCAGTGTCAGTAACAGGCTCTGAAAAGACTGCCTGAATTATCTGCCTGGTGTCACGCAGGAGCAGAAGGAGAGGGAGAATCCAACTTCCCGGGGCGGTATGGTCCTTTTTATCCCTGGGCTTCCTTGCCACAATGTGCGCACCCCTTTCATTTGTGCCCAGAGAGGATGGACTCTGGGAGATTTTAAAGTCGCAGTCTGTAAATGTACAGTAAAGATCGCTGTGGTGTTTTGAAGGCTGTTCTCTTGGCCCATGCTCTGCACTACAGACACTTTTCTGCCACACTGCAAGCCTGTTCCAAGGACTATGAGAACTGTCACATTCCTCCCTCCCCACCCCTCCCACCCCGCCAAAAAAAAGGCCTCAAGAATTTTAGGACATGAACAAAGCACTGTTTTTCATCTTTACCTTGGATTGTGGAAGTAGCTCAACTTGTTGACATTTTCCCCAAAATAAAGCCTGAGATGGAAGTCTGGCATAGAAAATCTCAGCCCAAACAGGTTTAAAAGTTTAGCAAAATTACAAACAAGTAAGACTGGGGTCTTGTAACAGGGGAACCTGTTCAACTCAAATTACAGGAAGAGCTGCTAGATTTCTTCAAAATATCATGTGACAACATTGCAGTATTGTAAGATTTATAAAAGAGTTTTTCCACATAGGGTTCAAAGCTATTAAGCTGAGAACTAGGATTTCATAAAGACCTAGGAGGATCTCAGAGATTCCCCTAAGTTTTCCTAAAGACATTAAATGAGATTAGACTGACACGAAGAGTTGCACTGAACTAAATCCACAGCCCAAAAGTGACAGCATCTCTTGATTCATGTGAGTTTCTGCTCAGATTGAATCACTAGATTTCTGTTCCATACTAACAACATAATTGCTGGACTAAAAATAATCACTTATTAAACCAAGGTGATAACAAATATTCCCACATATCAGCTTCTTTCTTCCTACAAATAGCTACTTGAAAAAAACCTTAGTTCTAGTTTTCCGAAAACCCTATGTAGAAAAAAAGGTAAAGCATCAGTTTGACACTGAGTATTTCTGCATGAACATTGCCTGTCTTTATCTGTTTTTCTCTTTCTAAGGGCTAAAATGTGGGACTCAAGACAGTGACTCAAAAAAGGTTCTGATTTAGATACCTGAAGTTAGACAGATATGCTTGAATATTTAGCATCCCAAATCATGTTTCTGGCTCTTTGCTTTATGCTTGTCTCTGTTCTTTTGGATTTATTTTTCACTGATGTCTGTTTTCGCTAAAGCCTCTTGCATTGCAGGAGAGAAGAGCTCCCTGAAGCCACTTGACATAGATCCTTAAAATAATACTGGCTTATATATTAAAAGACAGACACAGATGGAGTGAAGGGCACTAGGCTTTTGATCTTAAAAAAGAAGGACCTGGGTTTAAAGAATTTTCATTTTATGCAAATAAATCCACACAGAAAAACTCTGTGTAACAGAAAGTCTGTGCCCTTTAGAGATGGCGGAAAGCAGCTGCCTGGCTCTCGGAGGAATCAGCCTGCAGGTGCTGGGCACCGTGGTGCCAGAGGGTGAGATTCTCAGCTGTCGGGCTTCAACCGGCCTCTGCCACAAGCGGACAGGAAGACTTGTTTGCGCAAGGGGGGCCCTTGTGGTCACTGTCCCTGGAGACAGGGTCACCCCCTTCCAGGTCAAAGTGCTTGAAGGGAGCTACTTAGTTCTTTCAGATACACATATCTCAGGGCGGATGCTCTCTTTCTTTTGTCTTTTTTTGTGACGTAAAACCTATTTGAGAGATGTTTGTTCAGAGGTGGTGACTGGCAGGCATTTTCCTGTTGGGCAGCCTGTGCTCCCAGTTTGGTCAGCTCAGAAGAGTCAGATAAATGCTTCTGGAGAGTTGCAGAGGAAAGCATGATCTAAGACTTACTTGGAACAAGAGGAGTTCCTATTCACAGGACTTGAACCCTTTTATTTTTATTTCTCAGTTTTTGGTCATGCAGTCATGACTACAGATTTTCCCCCTCTCCTATGTGCTTTTTCACTGAATTCCCTGCCTTATCACAGGCAGTATTAGAGAGTGAGGAGAGGCAGGGAGACAGAGGGAGGACACTGGGCAACAGGTATGTGGATTCTTTGCACCCAGGCAGATCTAAAGTGCTTGATCTTCATCTCCCTCCTCTAGTTTGTGACACCAAGAGGGATCGGTATAGTTAGAAACAGGTATGCCATGTCCGGTGTTTCTTGGTGATCTGTGATTTGCAAGGGGCTGGCAATGTCAAGGGAATGTCTAATAAGCCATGTCTGACACAGCATAGGTAATGTGAAGGCACTGCTTGATTTTTGTGACACCAGAGAAGGACATGGGCTAAGGCACCTACCCATCTCCCAGGACAGGAAGGAGAAGATGTATAGAGAGCTGGAAAAATACCTTTTTAACAAAATAAAGATGAGAAAGAATGGAAAACACATGCATAAAGATGTTGGGCTAGTATAGCCTTTTCCTACCTTTGGATCATGAAAATGCTTCTGAAGAGGGTGGGTGAACTACATCCATTTTACAGACATAGAAAGCCCACAAAGCTTATTGCCAAATTCATCAAGCAAGTTACATCAGAATCAAGAGTAAAAAATTATCGTCATATCACTGAACTTCTGAAAGTTCCCTTTTTGCTCCTCCTAGCTCATGTAGTGACATGTTTCGATATAAATGTCATCTTCCCCAAAACAGAGAGGTTTACTGAGTGCAAAGGTTGGAAGAAACCTATCTTAAGCTTGGGATTTAGATGGATTTCAGGCGAAATGGGGTTATTCTGGCAAAATGTCTTTTAAACTTTGAGAAAAACATATCAGTGATGGGTGAGATTACAGAGGAGCTGGACAATTAATTGCTCAGTTCAGTGGGTGTTCCCAGCTGTCCTGGGACCCAACTCCCTGTGAAAGAAAATGCCAAGACACAGTTTTTCTCTTCCAGCATCAAGCTAACATTCTTCATCCCTTTCCAGCTATTCTTTAGCCATCTTGACACAATCAGTAATGAAAAACAAAGCCATCCTCCACAGGCTTTCTTTTTACTCACTGCCTTCTAGCTATTTTCCATACAAAAGTGAAATGTCAAATTTGCCTATGTTGGGTCTGGAAACCACAGAACTGGGACTGGATTATTCAGTTGTAATATCAAATGCAAACTGGAACATGGGTTACATTTTTGGGACTAGGGTATAGGATGGCTGGCAAGAAAACAGCTATAGAGCTCTGGTTGCTAGGGTATGGAAAGTGGGAATAGGCTGTGGTTAATTCAACTTTGAAAACAGCCTCCTACTGCTTTGCTGCCTTTATGAGAATCACCACTGGAATAAACCCAGGTCTTTTGAAATATTCACTGAAAATAAGAGACCCTCCCTTGTCAAAAGAGTCCAGCAGTCTGGAGTATGGAAATCCAACCTCATAGTCTGGGTCTGAACAAGGCAGAGCAGAGACTCTGGCTGCCATGTATTGGGTCTTATTTTCTGAGGTTCTGGGTTGCATCTCAGTCTTCTCTGCCACAAGTGTCCTACTTTGTAAAAATAATTCAGCAAGAATAGGAGAAATTGTGTCTGTATAGCCCACCAGCTGGAATAATCATGTAGGTAACTGGTTCACGTCTTAGCATCTCCAGCATCTTAGGTGTGTTAGATTTTATGCATGAGGTTAATTGTCTCAGTTAACTAGAATCCCAGTTTAGAAAGAAGAAGGAATTAAAAATGGAGGTTTTTGGCTGGACTTCAAGGTACTTAGGGGTAAATGAGAACAAGCCAGGCATGACACTGAGGGCAGAAAGGAAGGATGGCTATAGAATGAAAGTGGGACGCTCTGAAGGGGTTTATTGAAGATTCAGATGTTGATGATATTGCTTTGGCCAAATTGGGTGTAGTGGTGGTGTGTTCAGAACCAAGAGCAGAAGTCGACGAACTAGAGACATATGTTGCAAAAGGTCAGTGGTGGCTAGTGAATGTGGTGACACTGCTGAGTAATTTCACATACATTTTGTTGACCACTTCCTACTACTGGGAAATTCTCTCATAGTGTGGTTTTGGGTCTCCACATCTTTGGGGAAGTTGCTAAAGTAGAAATCACATGTCTTAGGCATGCTAGAAGAGTGAACTGGTAGATGCTAGTAGATAGACTGGCCATCTAATAGGAGAAATGTTGATTCAGGTGCTGTAAGTGGTGCCTATATAGACCTGAAGGGAATTGATGAGGTCAGGTACATGTTCCAGTAGTCCTAAGGAAAGTCACAGGGAAATCGGTTTCGGGACTGAGGTGTATTGATTCATGCCTCATAGGTAAATTCAAGGAAGCTGGAGCTCCAGCAGAAGAGTTTCTAAAATCAAAACTTTTTTGCCTCTTTCTGCACCTGCCAGAAAATGCTTCTAATAAACAGTGTGTCACAGCACCAGCCAGAGCAGCAAGCCACCTTGTTTAAGCTACCTGGCCTCCTCCCAGTATTTTCCCCGTCCTCATCCTGACCTCCACTGACCCATCCTGCTCCTTGTCCAGGCTCCAGTACAACAGCACTTGGAGCCCACCTTGCTCCCACCCAAACCCAACCCACCCCTGTATGTTCCTGCTAAATTCTACTGCCACATCACAGCCTGTTCATGTTTCAGCTGTCTCAGAAGCTCCTTTAATCTTATTTATAAGGTCCCTGGCAAACAAACAGCTCCTCCCCTCTCTGCGCTCTCTTCCTCTTCACCCACTGACCCCCAAGGCCAGGCTGAACACGAACCGGCTCAAGGCGTTTACAGGGGCGAATGATCCTCAGCGTGGGCTCGGGCCGTCAGGGCCGAGACGCTCGGGCAGGCTAGCCGTGAGGAGCCAGAGCGAAGGCATTCGGGAGGCCCTGCGGGATTCAGAGGGTGACACGGAGCGGGGAGTCACCGCAGGCCTGGGCGCGCTGAAGCACCTCGGTGCAGGGCAGCGCAGGCGAGCGCGGGAGGGAGCAGGGGCCCGCGGAAGAAGCAGTGCGGCCGGTGAGCTCCCCGGGGCCCGCAGCCGC
>NW_020447908.1:1408722-1447525 GCF_003343035.1 Apteryx rowi
GGAGGAGGCCGGGTGTGCTCCGGCCCGGCTGCTTTACGAAATGCTCCTGGCAGCAGGGGTAACACCTGGGGTCTCTGCTTCTCCTCTTCTCTTCTTTTTTCTTTTTCCCTTAATTGGCTGTTTACCCCTCTCTGAAAAGCCTGTGTTTTTCCTGAGGGAAAACGGCTCTGTCCCTCCTCACAGGCAGTGGTAGGTGCACTTCAGAGTGGGGCTGCCATGTTACGGGCAGTAGCCTCGAAGATAGAAAAGCTAGTACCTCTTTACTCTTGTCATGTTTTCCTGTATGTAAAGAACACAGAGGAAAAAAAAGTGGAGTAATAATTTTTCACTAGGGGGATTTCTTTTTTTTTCCAGAAAGGAAAACCAACCGCGGGAGCCAGTCCAGCAGCCTTTCCCCAAGGAGAAACCTGCAGCCCCACGTCACAAAATGGCAGCTGCCCCGCGACAGCGCAGCCTCCCGCCGTGCCCGGAAACGCCGCTGCTTCCTCTCTGGACATCCTGATGTCCTCATCCTCAGCAATGAGGAAGCATCCTTCAGTTTTTTTGACTTGGCAGTTTCTTGTTGAGGAAGGTCTGCCACCTTCTTCCCACAAATTTCCACTGAATAGTACAGTCAAACCCAAGCGTCAGAGCAGGAGTGGTTGTTACCAACCTCCTGTAAAGGGGGATAAGCAAGCAAGCAAAACAGCTCAGGTTAGGTCCATGGGCTGACAGGAAATCAGAGATCAGCTGTAGCCATTTTAAACAAGTGACTGTGCTGAAAGGGGCTTGGGTTTTTTACAGCACTGTCTTTATGTAATTGAGATTTTTGTTTTCTGTCGTTGATCAACCTCCGTGCTTCACAGCCCCATTGCTATGATGAACTCCTTCAACTATTTATATGGCTCAAATGTACAGACATGGCCTAAAAAAAACCCAAATTTTTTAAGGCAGAATTTTAGGAAGTTGTTTAGAAGTCTTAGAAACTGAGTCACTGGGGATGGGTTGAACTTTGCTTCTTTCTTCCAGCTGCCTGCTGTGTGTTTGTCAGATAGGGGTTGCACCGAGAAAGGGTCCTGGAGTTCAAACACCTCCCCTGCCTGCAGCAAGGTGGAGCATGGCACAGGATGCAGGTCATCACAGATAACAGCTGGGTCTATCAGGGTCTCAGGTTCCCTCTCCCACACTGCTTAATCTGCTCTCTCCCTCTCTTTCACACACTGCTTGGAGGGAGGTTCTGGGATAGGATATGATTTTCAGAGCTGTTAACAGCTCTTCAGATGGCTAAAGTCCATGTCATAGGGCATATCCTGCTGATTCAGCAGCAGAGGGCAATTCCTGTCTCAAGGGGAAGGCGTGAAAAAGAGATTAATGCATCTCCTTGCCTTAGAAGGCACGAGTTACACCTTGCAACACTGTCTGGCTGAAATGTGGACCACTATTACAAAACTATACTATTTCACTGGTATAGTTAATATAATTTCTCAGTGGTGGACACAATTGTATGGATATAAATGTAGTCACCAGCATTTACCAACCACTAAATTATGACTTCAGCTGGAATAATTATGCTGCTGCACAGAGCTGTGTGCACACCAGGCTTTGGTGGTTGTGGGATGAAATTTCCGGGGGGGAAGAGACTGGGGGTCTAAGCAGATCAAAAATGACTTGTGGAAAAGAAAGGTTTTCTTGGCATTTCAAACAGTTTTAAATATATCCCAAACAGTTTTAAATATATCCATAATTATTTTATTATTCCCCTCCCCCCAAATTCTCTCTCTAAACTTGTTATCAAAATCATCATCTGGCTGGTTATTAGAATACCACTAACATAGCCAATAATTGTTTGATATAAAAAATGTAAAAGTATGCAGGAATAAAAGGCACAGTGTTTTCCATGAACAGCCTCTTATATTATTAAAAAGAGTTGACAACGTTCAAGAATTTTGTCTTTCACTTCTCTAGGGGGGAAAAAAAAGATGTTTTTTACATAACGAGTGTTTTTGTTAAAAATCTAGCACAGTCCTCTGACAGTCCTGATTCACCTCCCTGAAGTGCTGGTGATTCTTGGGGGCAAGGGAAAGGTGCCTGTATTTTCGACATGGTACTGATATACCTCAGGGGGACTTTGGTTGAAGTAACTGGTTTGTACAAGAACTGCTTAGGGGAGGAAGGGTGTTGCAGGTACATTCAGGTGTGTCTGTACTTAGAGGGAGAAGGAGCTGAAAGGTAATGCAGAAGGAAAAGTTTTGTGGTTGCTTTTCAGCCTTGTGCGCTCAGGAGGAGGCTGGGAAGGGAAGGAAATAAGAAAAGCAGCATATCACAAAGTGAAGAGAGATGTGACATTTTACAGCAGCTAAAGATCTCCTCTGCGGTGTTTGTACTTCTTTCATGTGGTGTTATCAGGGTTCTTTGCAAGGGTTTATTATCATGTTCTCCCAGACAGAAAGCAGACAGCCATCCTGTGACCTACATCCTGAGTTTTACAGACCTTCTTGTCCTGTGCCATCTGGGATATTTATAGTGTGACCCACCACTGGGAGAACAGAGGACTTCCTTTATACTCTAAACATTATGTTATAATAATAATGAGAAACTGGGACAAATGACAAGCCTTCCTGCCCACAAAATATCATAACCCTGCCGCTTCAAATGACATGAGTTGGCTGGGTCGCTGTGCTATTTGTTCAGTTGATTTCAGATTCCTGCTTGTTCTTGCTGCTGTAGTGAAACTGAGGCTAAAGGCTGTACATGGGGCAGTATGCAAAAAGTACCCTAAATACTCCACAAGCTAAATGGAGTAGGGAAGGGGTGAAAGGAGAAGCTATAACTCCCCACCTAGGGCAACATCTCTCCACCCAGTACTTCCCAAGGACTGGCTGTTAAATTAATGACAAAGCAAGATACAGCTAGTCCATTATTAAGTAGAGTGCTGCAAAACTCAAGTGTATTTTGCTGACCTGCACCCTCAAAGGGATTTAAGGGCTTTATTCCTGTTGGTTTTGGTGAACACTTGCTTTGATCTTGATTATAGTTATGAAAAATATTCTTTTTTCAAGGGGTAAAACAAAGGAGCTGGCTCCCTGATCAACCACCCTTCCTTTCTGCACCACACCCCCTGAGGTATGACATTCCTGCAGGCTGGCTTTAGCACTTGTCACTGGATAAACTGTGCTAAGGGATTCCCACAGGCCTGTTTTTCTTTCCCCCAAGAAAGGGAAGATTCAGAGCAGAACAGAGAAAGAGAGAGAGATAATCCACCTTTATTGAGACTGGGTCCAGATACCATTGTTACCCAGAAAAGGTCAAATGTGCTTTAGGGCTAGAAGAGGTCAGTGAGAGAGATAAAGATGAGGTGTGTGTAGAGTAAGATATGAGCAAAAGGTCTTATCTGATGAGCAAAGGGTCGGGGCTGTGTGGGCCCCGTGTGAGTTAGCTGGTGACTCTCAAACTAGTGTTGGAGAGAGGGTGCGGGGAAGCCCTGCAGCTTGAAGGATTTTTGGCTGATTGAGCAAGAACCCCTACAAGTGAGGGCTTGTCAGCTGCAGCGGCTGGAAACACATAGTCCTCTCTTCCTTAATCTTTCCTGTGTTTCCATCTGACTTGCTTTGCAGGCTGGGGTGGCCCTGAGCACTTATACTTTTGCCTGGTGAGAGCATGGACAATGCTCCCCTATAGGATGTAGACCAGCCCCTGCGCTTGAGCGTGTGGTTGGTACTGTGTGCTGAACCCTTTGCTGTGACTGGGGATAATCATAATTTAGTTAAGTGGTGGGCAGTAACAGGAGAAAAGATATGTGCTGAGTTGGGTGATCTTCCTTGTCTGCTCAAGATAACAACCATTCAGGACTTTCCAAAGCCTTGACTGCTCACTGCTCCCATTGCCTGAACTGGCCCTGATGGCAGATGGCTGAGGCCATTGTGGGCCAATATCAGCCTTGATACTGCTGCCCTTCTGTTTCCAGAGAGGGTGTGTGGTGGTGGGTGGGAGCAAACACAGAAAGGCCTGTGCGTCATGTCTTCACCTTTCCCACTGAGCTGTGTAAGCTCCCCAACACACTTCCAGCCTCTGCTCCTTGCTTTGAAGGATCAGATCTCTGTGTGACAGGGCAATTTGGTCCCTAGGCACTCTGGATGCTTCTTCCCAGTGTAGCTGATAGTAAATGGTTCAGTTATGTTGTATATGGCTACTACTGAAAAAGCAGTAAACAATATTTGTGCATTAATGCAGAGAGTAACACTAAGGTGAAGAGTAGAAACAAAAACCTGTCAGCAATTGGAAAGAATTGTATGCCTTCCTTGTCCTACCTGGGGAAAAATTAGGAAGAATGGTTTCTAGAATAAAATTGGGTGGAAGATGAGATTATGTTGGACTACAGGCTTTTATACCTCAACAAGGTGGGGAAGCAGAGGGTATAGTAAGATCAGATTGGCTGAATGTTGGAAGGAAAAGGAGAGCAAAACTGCCGCAGTGATTTCTATGTGCAGCATCCCCCAATTCTTCTGGTCTCTTGTTCCACAGGTTTACTGGTGACACATGAGGAGTTCCAGGATGCACCCACTGCTCTCCACCACATACATGTGAGTGTGACAGTGAGCCCTCACCTGCTTATGAGCCAAAGACAGAAGACAGACCTGCATGCTCCAGCCATTAGCATGGCCTACACTTCTGTCTAAAATGGTTAGGGTTTTTTTTTATATGTTAATGCTTAACTTTCTCAAGGTCCTATCAGCACAGACACAGAGCTTGCTATTCTTTAGTCCAATATAGCCAAGCTATACTATCCCAGTGCCATTTCAACTTGTGCAAAGGGAGTGGAAAATGCTCTGAAATAGTAGCTTTAGCTAGTGCAAATGGCTGGTTGCCAGGCAGTAAAGGAGGACCAGACTCTTGCACAGACGCAGAACATACCCTAAAGGTAGAAAACAGACAGTACGCAACTTGGAAACATGACCTAGGGTCTGTGAAGAATTGGGAAAGACTGGATGTGGAAAGTATTTTTTTTTTAAATGAACACATGAAAGATGCAAGACAATTTCTGTACCTGATGGTGTAACAGGACTACCAGTGTGAGGCTTTAGTGTAGTGAAGTAGCAGTCCCCTGGAGAATACTGCAGCCTTTTAACACTTCATTGATTCACTTACCTTTCTCCAAGGTAATGCAAACACCAGGACACATGTTCCATTTTGCCCCACACTAATAACAAATCCACAGAGGAGCGTATCCATGCAAAATCTTTATTTGGAGAATGTCTCCTTGTTGGACACCAGCACCCCTCCAGTTTACATGTAAGCACAGAAATACATTATTTGTATTGTGCAGAAAAAATACAAAGAAATTCTTAAAACACATTCATCCTGTGATATCATATAAATACTACTGCAACTGCTTACCCCTACTTCCTGCCTCTATCCCTCTATCTCTGCCCTTGGACTACCTAAAGTAGAAATCCAGGTCAATGAGCTAGTATTGGCTTTGAGGATAGGCCACAGTATCTTGAAAGTCAGTGTGGAGAATTACCTGCATTGTATGAGGACAAAGACTCAAGAAAACTGGTATATACTGTCTAGCACATACATTTCCTTGTTTTCCTTCCAGCTTAGGAATAGCTTTTGGAATGGTTCTAATTATTTTCTCTGCCAGTCCAGAGCTAGAAAGAAGGCTGTGATTGCTGCTGTTGAGGGTGGAAAGTTCCTCCTTCATTTTATAATCTGTATGTTATTGCGGTTTCTCTTGGCTGGGAAATTCCATTTTTATTTCTAATCTCAGCCATGTGTCGGTCAATTCTGACTTAAGTTCCCTTCACCCTCTCCCTGCTGTGCAGCTCTGCAGGCCATATTGCAAACATATTTTTCAGCATGGGTGGGAGATAGCATTGTGGTTTTGGACTTTGCTATTGATATCAGGATTTCCCTTTTTCTTTGTTTGAAACTTTTTTTTTTCTTTAAAAATAGAGCTGATGGTAAACAGCTTTCATTTAGTTCCCAGAGGGAGGTTCACTGAACATTTTCATGCTAGTTGGAATAAGAGAATTAAATCAAAATTGCCCAACTTTTCTAATAGTTTCAATGATATAATCGTCATCTCATGAAATCTCCAGCTTGATCCTTTAAAGTGTTACTCTTCTGTATAGTCCGAATATACTTAGTGGACTACTCATGTAAGTAAATCTCCCTCCAATAAATTAAGACTGCAATATCATGGCATTATTGCCAGTGGTAGGAAAATAGGGGGAGCATTTGATCCTTAACCTAGAAAATACCAATGCCCTGCAAGAGGAGTGCTTTACAGAAAATATTCAAAAGGCCAACAAGCTACCAATCTTTTCCATTCAATTTAACATAGGTTACCCTATAGTTTTCTTTCATGTATTTAAGTGAATGGCTTCTGCCAACGAAAGACTTGGTTCTCAGATATACTTGCCTCTGTTAGATCTTGAACCTGAGCAACAGTGCAAGAACTTCTGCCATTTGAAATGCAAGAACATTTCACTTTTACTTTTATCCCACTAATTTTTTCCCACAAAAAGAGGCAGAGAAGAAAATGTCAATGTTTTAACCCAAAAGGGAGTTCCAGTACTATAAAACTAACATTCAGTTGGCTGTCCATGCGCCAAAAGCAACAGAACATTGACCATAGATCCTAATATTGATTTATGATATTAAGCAAACAGGAACATTTTACTAAATTCAAATATTTATATATAAATAAGCCTGGTAGGACTGGTTATTTTCAAGGGGTGCACACTTGACAGATTGCTTTTATTCCTTGAACACTTCAAACATATACTGTAAACAATCTCACATGTTTTTTTTCCAGGAGTTATTAGGTGTTTAAGTATATAGAATATTTACTCCCAACGTTCTTGCATTATTCCATGTCCTGTCAAGGAATCTTGATGGTTTCAGTACAGGACACAGTTGTCTGCAGTAAAGACTAACCTGCTGGTAAAATCTGTTGTATGAAATACTTCAATACTTCTTATCTCTAGGAAAGCTTTTTTTTGTTATTAACTGACTACTAATGCTTATTTAAGCATATTGTTGGGCATTTCAATTACCAATGATCTTTAGCCATTAAAAGGAATGTCCCTCCTTTGCCTTTCCCAACCCATCTCTATTTAGCCATGAATCCAGTGGGATTTGAAAGACATACCCAAAAGCTCTGCTCAAACCACGCTTTCTCCTACCCAATTCAAAATCACTCCAGCAAGAGCTGTAGTGGGATCAGTAGATAGTGACTCTTCATGGAAACAACTTCCAATTTATACTCAGGGGAACCACATGAGGGAGCACTTTTACCTTCCAAAAATGACATTCTCCTTAGGGGAATCCCTGAGAGTCTTCTTCACACTTCTCCCCTGGGAGTCCAAAGTGACCTGCCTTTCTTTGTTAACATGGGCGAGTAAAGCTCAGTAGCCCCCTGAAGCTCACTGCTTACTCTTCTTTCTCCAACAGAAGACAAGGGCCTGACACTTTGGATTCATTGTTTATTGTCCTGGCACCAGAGTTGATACCTTAGCACTGACATGAAGTGCTGTTACTTTCACTAACCCTTCAGATTGACTATCCATTCTGGATTTCAGCAGGGTACATGGAAGGAGATGGCAGGTCTTATTTAGCTACCCAGCTCCACAGGAGTCTCCCTGTTTAAACACTTTTAAAATGTATAAAGCAGGCACTGGTTCTTTGCATGAATTTCTGGGAATGCTTGTGAAAGTAACATCTACCCAAACAACCACTTTGACATCTTGTTATCCAACCTGAACTCTCCTAGTTACAGCAGTATGGCAAACTGGCTATACAACATCTGGTAATAATGTGATTTTTGAGGAACCAGCTCTGCTCTTCCTCCTGAGAATAAAGATAAACGTGCAGTTTCCACTGCTGCTCTGTAGTCATATTCCTGCATTGGAGGAGGCGCAGGAAACAGACTGCCACATCCTCTTCTTCCATGCCCACTTACCCCTGAGCCCTCTGAGATTGCCATTACCAGTGACAACTATTGCCATGATAGTTTTATATACCCATTGAGACAGGCACTGAAGTCACCATTTAGTTTTTTGTTTTGTTTTTTTTTAAATTACATTTACTATAAGAGGAGCTTTCCATTGACTGGTATTTGCAACCGGCAGAAGGCTTCTGGAAAGGTGACCACCTATGGTACTCACCAGCCCAGTGAGATACCTGACATCTTTATTATGACACAGGTACTGTAGAAACACTGAGCCACAATTATTCATGAAACTGTATTTTATGTATTTCTTAGATGTATGTATCACAGTAGGAAAAGAAATAACTAGTGTTGCTATACAAATAGCAGTACTACCTCTAGTCTTTCATCTATTGGTCAGTCACAAACTACTGCACAGTAAGGCTTCCTAACTGACTTTCTAGATTTTAATTTCTTACTCTTAGGCAATAAAACCTCCCCTTCAATAATTCTGCTTATTTCTTTTTTTAAGATCTTGGCTTTTTGCGTGCATTGGAAAAGTAATCACTTGACATGACTGATGAAACAGGCATGTTCCAAAATCAATTAAGCCCCTCCTCATCAGAAGAAAAAAAGATGCACAAAAACCTGTTGTTTCACAGAGAAATGAACTAAAGTAGCAGTACTGGTGATACATGACAATTTAAAGTTCTCCAGAAATTAAGGGTAAATTAAGAGAAGTTATTGCCAGGCATCTCAGTTTTACTAGTAAGTGGGATGATGAGAATGGAAGCAATTCATTTTAATAAGTGGATCTTTGTGGAGAGATCTATGGGGGGAAACCTGTTTTGTAGCCATTTACTACCCCCACATGTCCTACGCAGATGCTGGTGAGGAAGCTGGATTTTAAAAGAAAGGTGGATATAGTAAGATTGATGGGAACAGTTTGTCAACAAGTATTGCTAGGGAGCATGCACAAGAGTTAATAAAACAAATTATACACCACATTCTCTTTTTAAACAAGCTTTAAATAGTCCATATTTAACAGAATCATGTGTTACAGACAAGAAATTCTTGCTGCCAAAGCACAGAATGAGTGTTTTTCCCCTTGTTTTTCCAAATTACAGACTTAGGGAAAAAAACAGTATTTTAGGAATTTAAAAGAATTTTAAAAATAAAATTATGCTACAAAAACAAAAAAGGCCAGTAGAAGAGACCAGTGAAGTACATGAATAAATCATCAGAAGAATGTTAGCAAACAGAAATACTTACAAAAAAACCACACAGGAGTGGACATAAAGGCTTTAAAGACACAGATACTCTGGAGGCTAATTCAATATCGAACAGCAGAATGCATGGGCTTTATAATAAAAATCTGTAATTCATGCATTTGTGTGTGCAGATAATATACATTTAAAGCCATGTATTTAAATACCTCAGAAAAACCATCTAAAGTCTTCCCCAGAAACATCAGCTGGCTTCAGGGAAGAATTTAACACAGGTTTATTTGTTTTTATATACTGGCCTAATCCAAAACCACAATATGTAAAAAGAAGCAAAGTGAAAGAAAGAAACCAGGTATTTTATCTGAGCTGCTCAGAGACACTGAGACAAAGATCCATACCCACTTTTTGGTAATTACAGTCATTGGAATGTTATGGCAGGAACACCAGCCCAGACGGTTCTCAGCTGTGTTTCAGAAAGTTGCTCCAGGAAGAACGATCCAAGGGTTGAGTGGGGAAAAAATAGAAATTAACCCTGTAGGACACACATACATACATACATAGATGGCTCTTTTCTCAACAAAATAAGATAGCACTACTGAATATGTGGCAGTATGGAGTGTGTATTAAGATACACAAGTGAAATCTGCTTGGGTCACCTTCACTCAGAGGGATAAGTCTTCTTAAAATATAATAATAATAATAATAATAATAATACTTCTTTATACTTGCCACTTGTTAGCAATTGTTTACATCGTAGAAAAATAGATAGTATTCTGTAACAAGAAATATAGTTACTTTGTTAAAATGGGCTATTTTAAACCAGCTACTATTCTGTCATATAAAGAATTTCTAAACAGCAAAACAAAAATAGGTAATACTGAGTGCAAAACAGCCAGTGGTATACTTTGCATTGGTTTGAAACACTAGTTGCCAGCTACTGTAATTACATATTCTGTACACAGTACTACAAAAGTCTTCATCTTTTAGAAGCTTGGGGGTTTTTGCTTTTTTTCTCTTTAGGTGGCAAATAAGTATTTAATCCAAGTAATTTCAAACTCTGGAAGTCAGAAATAATTTCACAATCAATCTTCACTACCATTGTCTCGCATTCTTTCCCCCATTCAGTGCAGCAGCACTTTCTACATATGGCCAAAAATCTCTTAAGTTAAACAAAGTTTAGACTTCAGAGACTAAGAAGTTTAGCTTATATATTCACATTCTTTTAAAAATCATTTCGCTAATCTCCCACGTTTACATTTACACCAAAGAGAAAACTCAAAAGCCTTGCTTCATGCATTTCACCATCCCTGCCTGAAGACTGAAACACAGTTCAGATGAAAACTCTTTGCCAATTGTAGGCATTAAATCTTAATGCTACAAAGCCAGATGGTTCCAATGTAGAAGTCAGATTTTTCTGTGGTCTCCACAACAGTTTGAATATGAATAGCTAATTCCTAGTGGCATTGGTAAAGGCATCATCAGTACACCATGAACACCACAAATGGAGGCAATATCCAAGCGTCAAAAAAAAAAACAAACAAAAAGCACCCAGCAAAAATTGGTGAAACATTCTTAGTAGAGCAGAAGTCTCTCTGTTCTCATCTCCATTCATCTCACACCTTTTCAACTTTGGTGGGGTCATACGTATCTGAAAAGGACAAGAAAACAGTATTAAAAACGTATTCTGAAATCTATTCAATGTTAATATGTGCAGCAAGCCTGGGAAATGAGACATCTTTTTTCCTAATATTTATTTTTTAAAAAGAAGCTAATACTGGACTGACAGCCCTACATATACATAGTACATTCCTGACCCAAATTCTGTACTCATATCAGTGTAACTGGGAGCTACTCAGATCAAATGCATGGAGATATAATTAGGGAATCCTTGAGTAGGTAGGAACAAGCTCACTGTCTACTAAACAATTACTTCTAATTTTCAGATGCTTTGAGAGGGACGGTGAGAGACAAAGTTTGCTCTCTTAGGACAGAACACTAAGGGCAGGTAAATTCTGCAAGCTTCCTAGCATGGTGTTTAAGGCTACTTGAAGAAGTCATGATACAGCTCAGTCATCAGGACCTTTTAATTCAATTGCAGGTCCTCCTCCGTTTGAGAATAATTCAGTGGAATACTGGAAAGCATGGCTGTGTTACATCAGTATAGTTAGGCTGTCTCCCTTCAGTCTGCAAAACTGCAGTGCATGGTTTGAACCTTATTCAGTAAAGCATAGGCCTGGCTTACAGGCATTTTTCTAAATTTTAAGCGCACCCCTTGACAGTTCACCACACTGATCACACTTCACTTTTCTTTTCCTGAACCCCAGAAGACACTTCTCTATCAGATTTCTTTATTGGATTTATCTAGACATTTGCCATGATGTGAGCATATATGAGCATTTTCTTCCGTGCTTGGGACTTTGTGATATGATTGCAGCAAAAGGGTTTAGCCTTGTGAGATCTGCCTGCCCTCCATTGTCACGCACATCTGCCTTCCTCTAGGCACCTTGGAATGCAACGCAATCATGGAGTAGAAGAACCAGAGCTATCAACAGAGGAGCCTGTAAACGTGCAAGGGCCTGGACAAACTTGCACTGCAGCCTGTGCTACCGTGTGCTACTTGCGATTCTTATATAATTTTATAATGCTAACCTTAAAGGTCCCTCCCACAGGCTGAATTCCCATAGCACTTTCATTTGAACAGTTGAGCATGAAAATAGTTGCACACATAAATATCACACTTAGGAGTAAAATGTTCACCCTGAGGACTTTTATGCAGATATGAGTGACTGTCTTTATTCAAATAAGCATAAAAACTCTCACAGTGAAAATTTTACTCCTATGTGCAAATGTCCGTCTGCAGCATCCAGATTATATCAAGGGGAGGCTGGCCAAGAAACAGTTTATGGATTTATCCCTAGTGGCTGAATTACTGGTGCTGGATCCTTTATCCTTTCTCTTCCCAGGTCTCCTCAAATTGTGAGGCCAGCCAAGAAAAAAGTCTGTGCCAGCAACACCTATCTTTTCAGAACTGCTTATCGCCATGCAGCCTCTTCTGGTATTTCCAAACTTCAAGGACAGACACTACATGAATGCAAAAAAACCAAGAGAAAAATAGTGTTGAGGGCATACTACAGGACAGCACTGCTGCTTTCTAAGCTTAATGCACTGAGTGGGAAGATCCCTCTAAAGCAGTAATACTTTTACAATTTAAATGTTTTTCCATCTAAACTACAAGAATGTACAAAAATTCTGAACTGTTCTGCATGAGGTTGACCTAAAAATAGAAATGGATTCACATTTCAGAAACCTGATTTCCTAAGGCCTCTATGGCCCAATTTTCAGACACACTCACACTAGTAGTTCACCTCAGAATTGCAGGTGCTCACTGTTTCTGGGTGTGTGTGGTTGGCAGGGGTGGGAAGGTAAGCGTGAGAACAGGTCACAACACATGGAGAATCTGCATGGTTCAGTTTATTCCTTCAAAGCTTACCTAACACCTTCAACATCTAAACTGAGGACACAGAAGGGCCAGACTGTCAAGAAGAATTCTGGCCATGCCACATTTCTAGAGGTGCAACATTAGAGTTCTAGCACTGGTACACAAGCACGTATTCAAAATTTAGTTAAGCTCATTTGAAATGCTTTCTACAGAAACAAAAAGCTAGATCAGTAGTTTCACAAAAAGAGTCCTCAAATAGCAAAGAAGAAAAGATATTCACTGCATTTGTGAACATTTGGGCATGTTCTTCTAATGACAGTATTTGCATAGTAAGATCAGCTTCTTGTGTTGAGTTTCAGCAGAGCTCTTACACTTAGAGATGATTGTTCATCTGCCAAGCAGAAACAGGTAAAACGCTGTTTCTGCTAAGGCCTCTAGCCTCTGTGATGGGCCCCGACTGTGATTATAAGACTATCACTCTATCTTACTCCAAGCAGAATGGACTTTAGCGACATTTTCTCTTTAAAAGCAATAAATACAGTGGTTTTCCAGGATTAGTTGTCATTTTGGCTTCCAATGGTACCAGTGAGCTATTTTGGAAGTCAGGTGGAAGTTAACAGAGAGAGACACAACATCAGGCCCTTCTACAAACATGGATCTTCAGTCCTGCCCTTTAAGCTAAAGGTGAAGATCTTGTGGCTATGAACAAATCAGGTCTTTTTGGACATGAGGAAGCCAGCAGAGGAGTTTCCTTCATGCCCTGTGCAAGTGCATGTTGTTACTTGTGGTACAGTATGCGTGCAGCCAGAAGGACAAGCCACACTATCCCATCATGGGGAAGGCTGTCATGATTGCAAGGGAGCTGTTCCAATGGGAACACACTGCAGAATACAAGCTTGGCATTGTCAGTAAGAGGGATAAATTTAGACCTAATTTACTGCAGAATAACTCCAAGTACTAGTCTCCAGTAAAATGCACACAATCTGTTTTGATACATCCCTGAAGTCATTGTCACCACAACAGTTATTCTCCAGCAGAAACCTCAAGAGAGGAAAGCATATGAGATACATGTGGAGCATACTAGACCTGATGGGTACAAGGAAGCTGAATTTGCCTGTTTGGAAAATCTGGTCTAGAGAATACAGTTCAGAGCAGAAAGACATACACAGCTGTGGGGTGCAGAAAAGGTCATGAAGGGAAAGGTTGCAAGAAAATGGGAGTCAATACTTAAAATTCATACAATCATTTCTCTTTGGGAGAAATAAATAAATCCACTTTAAAGTATGCTTGATTTAATTTCAGTGCCTCTGTACTGGAAATCTGTAAACAGATTTATATTGATGGGGTTTAATGAATAACTAGTGTGAATTTCAAGGTACAGTGTCAGCTGTTACAGAGAGGCTGGGAAAAGCAAGGAGATTAATACTAATTTAACAACTTTCACACCATACATTTGCTCACTCGAATTAATTTAATGTACTGGACAGGTGGCCTGGGAGATTTATCTTTTTACATAAATCTATGACAACAACTTGTTTTTAGTGGTTCAACACAATATCATATGAAAACTGTTTCAGAGAGAACAGCTCAAGTTACACTGGGGATGCATATGGGCTACGTAAGTTTATATGCTTTTGAGGGATGAGGAACAAAAAAGAAAAAAAAGAAGAAGGTGCTCAGTGAAAAAGTATGTATAGTATGTGTCCATTTAAGTATTAGAGAGGGAAAACTGGGTATTCAGGGAGAGGCTATGATTATATCACCATGTGTTCTCAAACACTGGCACAACAGTGACCATCTCTGAACTCTGCTTTTTGAAGCAGGCAGTTCTCTGAAACAATTAGACAGGGATAAGACCTTGGGGAATGCTCCAGTCTCTGTGAATGAGTTTCAGTATCAAAAGTTAAGTTTTACAGTAACTTTTCCTAACATGGGTTTAGAGAACACTCATGTTATCTCTTCCATGTGGAAAACAAACGGGATGACAACCAGATGCGGGTAGTACCACCACAGTCTGTTACTATTTGAGTGGAATTATGTGACCATAGAAAAAAATGATCATGCCCATTACATAATAAAACAGTACCCACTTGGATCTCAAATAATGAGGTCTTACCTAAACAAAAATCTCTGTCAATCTTCTTGTCCATTCCACCTAAATATCCATTTTCACTGAGAGAGATAACACGCTTGGAAACACGCCCTGAGCTTGCTGATTTGCTTCCCCTCTCCTCTTGTACCCTTGACAGCTTCTCCTCATCCACGTCCTCTCCGGAGTCTGCACTCTTAATGCTCAGACGTCTCATCCGCGACACAGAGTCAACTTCCTTCATTCGTACTAAGCGATCCATGGCAGTCCTGCTAGGTGGAGAAGTGAGTTTGCCTTGGAGTGTCTCTATCACTTTTGAGGTGCTTCTCACTCTCTTTTCTGAATGCTGATACGCAGCTGACTTGCAAGACAAGTTTTGGTCCTCACCTTGGCTGGGACTTGCAGGTTGTTCAAAAGCTTGCTCAGTTATCTCAGTTTTAGCACTAGCTTCTTGGTCAGCAGTCTGGCATTCATCAGGGTATAAAGATCGGCCTCTCTCTCCAACAAAGAGCACACTCTCTGTCCAGCCACACTTTCGTCTTCCTTCGTAAGAACTATCTTTTTTTCCTTCTTTGCCACTTACTGTGCTGCCCACTGATGATTCAAAGTCCTGGGCATCATTAGCAGGGCTAGTGCCTGAGTGGAGTCCAACTCTTTCATCAGGAAGGAGAGATTCCACTGCTATCTCTATGCCTAAAATCCTTGCAGCTCTTGCCTGCAATGACTCATTTGGAGGGATTTCCACTGCATTTGCATTTGAAGAATGATCAGAATTGTTAACGCTAGGTCCTGGGGTTGTATCAAGGCCCACTGACCTCAAATCCGGCTCAGAGTGCCCTTGGTTCCTTTTTGTTAACGATAAGTGCACTATTGTGCCTCTCTCTAATACTGTATCATTTCTGGGAGTTGCACCTTTGTTCGGTTTAACAAAGTCTATGTAATTTTGATATTCATTCATCTCCTTTAAGTCAGTGTTATTGAAAGGATTACTGTGACATGAACTGCTTGGGCTACTGGTCAAAACTCTCTTGAGAGGGCCTGCACTAACTAGCTGTTTGTTTGTTCTGCTCTTGGCTTCCTCTTTTCTCATTTCTGTTATCAGACTTCCATCTGCTGGCCTGACTACTTCACTGCTCTCTCTTGGCTGCAAAGAGCTTTGTGATCCAACACAGCTCTGCTGATCACCATACTCTGTCCCCATACTCCAGCTTTCAGACTTGCTTTTAACTCTTCCTGACTTAAACACAGAAACAATGGTTTCCAGCTGCCCACCATGTCTTGGTTCCCGGTTTGACTTCTCGTTTCTGGATGCCCTTCTCTTTGTAAGGCCACATTCTTGTGGAGAAGCTGCAGCACTTTCTGAGTCTTCTTCACTACTTGTGCTCTCTTCCTGTCCTTGCAGTTCCTTGTTAAAACTTTCTAGCTGACTTATTGCATCCCAAGGGCGGCGACTTACAGGTTTCAAAAGGAACTGGCCAAACAGCTCTTTACTGTTGCAGGGAGCGCTTGCTTCTCCCTTAACTACATCACCCTTGGAAACCAGGCTAGTTTCCCTTTCCCAGGCAGGCACATTTCTGCTGGGCCCAGAAGGCTGGCTCTGATGTGCCTTTGGCAAAGGAGCCTGAAGGACAGAGATGGCAGTCCTTGAAAATGCACTGTTGCTAGATTGACTGAGGTACATCTGACCTTTCATGATGTAAGCACTCTGTGTGCTGTTTCTCTCATCAGAAGGTAACCCTGTCTGTTTTGACCCTATCTTGGATGCTGTGCATCCTATGAGCTTTGGAGTTAGCAATTTACTACTACTGGGTTGCCCAGGCTTTGTACCATGGAAAAATTGTGGGCTTTTAGGTTCTTCAGTGAAACTGGTCTGCGTCTGCTGGTCTTTGTACTGATCGCCTGGCCAGGAGCCAGAGTATTTGAGCTCTCTGTGTTTTGTAGGCTGAATAAATCTGAGGTCATTCATTTGTTTGAACTCTTCTGGTCTCCACAGCTCTTGTTTTTGTAACTCATTTTTATTGGTCATGTTTCCTGTAAGCGCTTGTAACTCCAAGTCCGTTGAAGACATACTTAAGAGACTTTGTTCTTGCAAAGCCCCATTGTTATCAAACCCGTTCTTATCAGGGCTCAGGGTGATGTTGTTGTTCCTATCTGTATCTGGCAGATTTGGTTCTGATTTAACTGGGATGGAGACCAAACAAAATATAGTTTCATTCACTTTTTTCTTTGAACTCTTTTTGCTCTGTATCCCAGTCCCAGGTTCAAACTTTTTCACTTTTGTAACAGTCTCACAGGTGCTGTCCATATGTGAATTTCTTACAGAAGGTTTGCCTTTTGTGTACTCTGCACTGGCTTCGTTATGGGGACTGTGGTTAGTTGTGCAACAACTGTCTCTTTGGTCAGACAAGGCACAATTTTCCTGATCTCGGATGGATGGTGCCAACCATCTGTTACTGTGGGTGGAGCTGTCAGAAGTTCTTTCTCCCTTTACAGAATTAGATAAGTTTGATGCATCCAAAAAGGCACTGTTGTACTGTACTTCAAGATCTCTATCTTGCAAAGTACTGGAACTGGGACTACATGCATTTTCAGTGTATTTAGTGTTGTCCTGGAGACCTTCTGGTGGTGCAATTTTAATATGTCGTATTCGAGGATCATCAAAGGGAATATACTGAACAGAAGGCAGGTAGTCAGCAGGGCGCCTAGCATGGCTTTGCTTTCTGTGAGAAAGATGGTTGTCTTTGCAAGGTTCACTCACTGTTTCAAAAGCATTTGTGGCTGGTCGTTGGCAGGTGACAGCCCTTTCTGCAGTATTCTGTTGATCACTGTTAGTGTACACATCACTGTTAGGCACTTCATTGAGGGAATGTGGGGTCACACTTTGGTGAGGTGGGGATTTGTAAGATGGAGGAGGTACATAGACTGGGGGCTCCAAACCAGAGTCTTGAATGCAACCATCTTGCCTTGGCTCATTAACTTTGGCTAAATATGAAACAGGTTCCTCTTTTTGATAGTGGTCCTGAAAAGCACTGGTTTCTGCAGGTGTCCTGGTTTGCCGCTGCAGTTCATAGGACGGAGGTTTCAGAGGCCTTCCATACTTGGGTTTTGCCAGTGGTAGGAAATGGCCTCCTGTTTCTTGGTGTTTCGTTGATTCCAAAGTTAGTCTGTTTGGGGGATACGAAGGTGTTTTAGTTCCACTGCGAGAACTGTTACTGTTCGTCAGGGAGGGCATTTCCACACACCTCAGGCTTTCTGGTGAAAGAACTCTTGGCAATGACTGTGATTTCCCTTTGTTATGGGCGCTCAGTACATTGTCTCCCAGGGTCAATGAGTACAGATCTTGAAGCAGTTTCTCCCTGTCACCATCTGACATTTGCCTTCCTATTTTTTTTGGTTGGTGCCAGCTGTCCATTCTTAAACTTTGCCATTTGCAGTCACCAGGCGCTTTACAGCTCTCCTGCAAACCACTTCTTGCAAACTCTGGGCCTGCTCCTACCCTGAGCTGACTTTCTTTAGCATGCCTGTGTGCCCCATGCGCTGGGGACGGTCCTTTCATTTCAGAGCCTCCTTTGTGGGAGTAGCCCAGTAACACACTAAAATCTTGTCCTCTTCTTCTCCAGTACGCAAGATCTTTATCCGTCTTGGGCTGGGAAGACCATGTTAATTGAGGCCTGTCATCAATCCTGAAAAAGAAATACAGTGTCACAGGCAATTTATACAGATGTCCTTTCTTTCCCTTATGGGTAATTCTATTAGGAGGTCAAATGTTGAGTTATGCCAATGGGGTTTCTGTAATCTGTTCACAACCAGAAGACATTATGATTTTAATGAGAGGATTTAAAAGTCAGTCATTAACATGAGCAAAGGAATGGCGAAGGAACCTATACTCTGCTTGCATGTTGTTAGCTATGCAAAGCTGTTAAGAGGAGAAATAAAATACACACAGTTATGTGCTGTGCAAACATGTACAGCCCTCCTCAACGGACACTAGTAAAATAGAAATGATTACGTTGAACTGATTTCTGCGCTCTGTTACATCGAAATCTATTGACTTCAAGGGGACTACTGTGGTAGAGAAGTTTAATAAGAATTTAAAGCTAAAAAGCAGAGGATAGAGAGAACAGGTAGAGGGCTAATTCATAAGGTATGTTCTGCAAGAAGTATGATTTGCATCCTAGTACAAGGGCTGAACCTGAACATGTCATCTCCTGCTTTGATGCTTGTTTCCTTCTGAGGAAACAAATTTCTTTAAAGTGTTGGAATAAAATGATACATACCACAACCATGGTTATGTACTAGTACAGTTCTGAATAAGATGGAGCCAATATTTAAAATCTGAAATACCTTAAGAGAAGTATAACATTTTTAAAGAGGGATTAACTCCAACAATGCATCACTGAAATATGAAAGACAGTAAATTTTATTGCAGATAAAAAATTCAGAACACAGATTTACATGAATAGAATAGGTTCTTCATATGTTCTGAACAGACTGTAAATTATTTTATATATTACTGCTGAATGAAATTGGTACCTTTCTATGTAAATAATCTTCTATTTGAACCGTTTTCTGCTATTCTTGTACCTAAGGTGACCAAATATAACTGCCATTACACAACGTAGCTGTCACCAGCATAAGACTGGAAAGAAAAATCAAAATTGACATAAATAGGACAAGTATGTAGATAGAGCCCAAGAATTTCTTCCTCTTCCCTCAGTCCAAAGATATAAAAACAGTTTCATCTGGCTTTTTTACTAAAAAACAATCATTTATTTAAATACTACTTTATGAAAGCATAACACAGTTCAAAATTCAGAATCAAAATTAAGCAATCCAGATTCACAGCACTATTCAATAATTTTTTTAAAGTGTATTAACTTCATCCTGTGAATATGAAAGCTTAAAAAACAAACTGGGATAAGGTGCATCTTGTTCCTATTAAATCCACTGGATTAAGACTTAACATCTGAACAAAACATTCTATCTCTGAAACACAAAGTACAGTTCAGTTGGTGAACCCCAGGAAGTAATAAAAGTCGTCATTATCAATGAGATATAACAGGACACCTCCTATATTGGAAAGCTGATTGTGGTAATGATGAACATTTCTATGCCTCTCAGCATGCAGAAGCATGCAACTGAACAAATGCTGCCTTCTGAGATTATCAAATCTACCTTTTCATCTTGTTCCCGTGCTGTTATGGCACCATTTATATCCATGTTTACAAAAAGAGGTGAGAAACAGGGTCTAGCAATAGCAAAGAGGGAATGGAGAGATTGTTCTTTCTGTTCTGCCAGATCTACTAGGAGCACAAATTATCTGGTGTGATTTTATCAGTCATTGTAAAAGGGTCTATAAAAACCCCAGAAACTAAGAGACATAGATTACAAGATCAGAAAAGTCCATTATAATTACTTAGCTTGACATCCTGCTTAACACGTGCCATCAGACTTTCCTGAAATCAGGCCTGTTTCAATGGCAGCACGTCTTATAGAGAAGCATGTAAAAATCTCAATCTCAAAACTTCCATTGATGGAGAAACTATCACAATTGTTGCAAAGGTTAATCCACAACAAACAAACAAACAAAAAAACCTCCAAACTAAATATGAAGTGAAAACAAATTCTTATCCAGCCAAATATAAAAAATATTGAGGAAAGGAGGTATGGCAAACAATAATATTGAGATTTGCAATAAGTAGAGGAATGAAATGGGCTGGCTGTTTAAAGGGTTTAATAGGAAATTGGTAATAGATAAGCATTACTTGATTCTTTCCTAGGAAGCCACTAAAAACAGAAGAGTTTTGGTTAGTTTGCTTTTTTTAAAAAACAAACAAAACCCAAGTTCAAATCTTCATTCTACTAAATTAGCCATAAGTTAGGATGGTCTAGCTTCAGTTACAGAAAGCATGTTCCTCCATATTTTAAAGCTGTTTAAAGGATTACAGTTCCTTTAAAAGATTAAAAGATTAATAACTAGGCTACAGTAATAAACTTCTAAACATGATATAAACCGCCCTGTGGCCTGTACCATGTCATGAGTGCAAAGCGAGAGTAGATAGGACATTTAAAAGAGGGCATTTAAAACCTTGTCTTTCCTACGATATATTCACAGAGCAGAGAATCTCTCCAACCGCGGGCTCAGGCGCTAGAGGTGGTTACATGGGCAGCCTGTTTCCTGGGCCTGGTAAGCTGCTGGAGAGGAAGCCAATACACTGTGCAGCAGGAAGGGGATACTGCAGTCTCCTCAGGGACTCTCTCACTTGACTCCAGGCTGAAGACTCCTTGGACCCCTCTCCGGAGCAGCAAGTGGACTACCCACGCACCTGCACCCAGCACGTGAGCCAGCAGGCAGCCCTTCGGACAATGCATGAGCCTCAGAGCATAACTGCACTGACCGGCAGCAACTGGGGTGTGCAGCAGCTCCTCCCGGGTATCTGTCACTTCTGGGTCTTGCAGTCCTATAAAATGGTGGAAAGGTGGAAGGGGAAGCATCCAGGAGTCATCCTAAGTTCAAAATACTTCACCACTGTGAATTTCTGCCTTACCCCTTGACGTAATGGCACTGATGCAGGAAGAAATGCATACGCAGAGACAGCAGCCTTCAAGTGCTTCACAGCTACCTCTCCGACAGGGTGCCTGTGACTGGAGTAGTCCATGGGACCAGCTAGGAAGATGTGAACCCTATGAACTCTTTTCTAAAAGGTCTGCTTTTAAGAGATGTCACATTTGCCATGTGATAAAGTGCTATGAATTGGTTCTATATAAAATTAATCTAATGAAAACTTGTTTTAAAATAAACTATTGCTAGTTTTCTATGAATTTTAGGCCTTTGCAAGAAACTAGGCCATCAGCCCTGCCCTGCATTGGCTGCATTTCCCCGAGCAGCAGCTATCAGAGCAATGGGTCGAAAATGCCTTGCTCCCCTGGAGTGATGCTGGACCAGCAGGACCTTACACAACCCACGTAACGGGAACAGAAGTGCAGGAGCATGGCACAGGCTGTGAAGTCAAAACCCTGTAGAATGAGGCCACTTCTGGGTTACCCAGCAATACCATGGAAGCTTCTGTCTTGTTTCTGGCTCCCAGTGGGTAAGCCGTAAGAACAAGGCACCTTCGTGCTCAGGATGCACGAGCTGCTGGCACCAGAGGGGACTGTACCCAGCAGGAAGGCACTGTTCAGAAATTTCCAGGATTTGGCAGCAAGGGGACATGATTTTCAGAGAATGGTTCTGGCAATTTCTGTTCTTGTTTGGGATCCTATCATTATATATACACTCTCCCAATATTTTGAAACATCAGTTTAGTTTTCTAATTTTTCCAGCAGGTGATTTCATTAATGATAGTATCTACTTATGTCTAAATTTGCTACCAACCTAGTCCCTCCTTCATCTGCCCTTCCTCCCATGCAAAAACTAAACAAAGGGTACCTCTGTTCTTTGTCTTCCACTCAGAAGAGAAGCAGGAGGTAGTTCTCCTGTGGATCCTCTCATCTCTACCCCTAGGGTCAGCTTCCCTGTTTTATTTGCCTCGTCTAACTCTTTAAAGCCTTTACTGGGCAGTCTCGTAACCCTCAGTGAAACAAGGACTTCCCTCAGACCACCTGCCTCCCCCCCMCACACACACCATAGCCTGCCTGAAGAACAACAGGATGGAGCAAGAAGTCAATAGGAGCAGGGCCTCTTACAACCTGCAACGCCGTGTGATGTGACCACACGCAGCTACTGCAAAGCTGCTCTGTGTCACCCCCTGGCCATTACGAAACAGGCTCAGCTCTGCAACCTGTCTGTGAAGACAACAATGAAGTGGGAAACATTGCTTTTTTCTGTGGCTTTTTGGAGGGTGAGTAGGTCTTCGACATCCAATACTTTGAGCAAATAATGTTGCATAGCAAATTGCCACCGCTGAGTAGTCTGAGTCATTCTCTAAATTCCCATGGACCTGGTCAAGGTCTATGAAGCTAGTCAGATTACTGACTACCTCTTTTGGCTTTCTCCTGCCACAGTGCCAACATCTGCTAGGTTGGCAAGGCAGCATCACTACCTTCTGTGTGCGCCGGCACGCTGTGCCACATGACCTGGTTAGTGGATGAACTGGAGGCGGGTGACAGAAGTTGGTGCTGAAGTTCAGCCTAATTACAGAGTACCATTAATTACAGCAGTTGCTAAACACAGAAAACCCAAGCAAACCTCTCTGCAAATTGTTACCAGTTGGAAGCTTTTAAGAGGCTGATCTAGAAAAAGGAACTGGTAATATGAAGTCTGTTAAGTCCAAAAACCACTGTGCTTGCTAGAGGCCACCTCTTTGGCCGAAATTTTCTCCAAGGCTCTGAAACGTGCAGTTCTGTCTCAGTCTAAGACCAGGAACCTGTTTCCCAGTATAATCCAGAAACCAGACAGAGTGAGATCAAAATCCCTGGTGGAGCTCATTACAGGCCAGCCCATAACAGGCCTAAGCCCCCAAAAGTGGGCTCTCACAAAAAACTCTTCTCTTTCATTTTAAAACAATTCACCTTTGCATGACCACCTCCTGCCTCAGATCCTGCTCTGGGCAAGGGAGGCCTGGGTCTACCCTCAGAGGGTATCAAGGCAGAGCCTGGGATTATCACCCTGGAGCTTGGCAACTTAAACACAGGTGTTGCAGCACTGAGCTTGCAGACATTCTGACTCGATCTCACCCAAAGAATCTCACCCTTCCTTACAGTAAGAGCAGGACAGCTCCAGGATTGCTCTCTGACCGCACCAGAAGTATGCTGCACATCCACGGATGACAAAAATGGAGGGCTGATAAAAAGGCTTTCCTTTTTTCCGTAATTTCTAGTACCCTGTAAGAGTTCCCAATAGGGTCACTATGAATTAGTGCTGTAATAATAATAGTGAAAAAAAGTTTCTATTTTTGTTAAGGGGTGACAAAGTTATCTCCAGTGCAAGGTTTTGTTTTCTATTTTATGGGGAAAAGCAGCTTTTTAAAACCAAGATATAATATTAAACTGCACTGTAGGCTGACAGATTCCACCCCTGGCATTTTGAGAGGTTAGCAAGAGACACTTAAACTGTCACAGAAGATTATTTTGTAATGTATTTCCCAGCCTACACTTAACAGTTATAGATACCTTTGCCACATCTCAAGCGTGGGGCAGCTGAACAAGCCCACGCAGCACTGACACACTGCAGATTGAATGGGAGAGGCGGCAGTCTTCCCACTGCCGACATGCACTCAAAGCATGCTCGGCCTCCTAGGATGTGGGAGCAGCAGCACTACAGCTGCTTCCAGCCTTGCACAGCCATACTTCATTCACACTGCTTTTTCTCTGCACTGTAAACTCTGCTCCAAGGCCAAGTGCCACCTTCTTCCTTCACACCCTGTACGCCCCATTTTCCTGCTTCAAAGTTTTTTCCCCATTTTGTTACTTTTTCAAAATCTTTCCTCATTTCATTGTTTTCTGGTCTACCTCACTCAAAGAACACCATAAAGGATCTTCCTTATTATCTTTAAAATGTGTGTCCTCTCCTTCCTTCTCCAGCACTAACCCACCTGCACTAGGCAGAGCCCCACCTGGAACAGAGAGAACCATTACACACCATGGTTGGGACTTGCTGCCCTAATGCTGCTTTACAGCATACACATTTGTTCTTCCTGTTATTCTAGCTGGCAACAAGCAATCATTTCTGCTCCAGGCCAACAGGCTTGCAAGGGGAAGAGATATGAAGGGAAAGAGCAGACGAGACCAGCAGTTGGGGGACACATGTCTTTGCCACGTGTTACTGAAGGTCTTCATATGAGGACAAGATCCCAAGGGTATGGTATTTTGTCCTGCTTTCAGTTTCAAGCCCTTTCTGCAGGAGGAAGGGACTTTTCCTTATAAAGCATCATCATATTTGGGCTTGCTTCCAGTATGGCCTTAGCCCCCTTCCTTTGTTCATATTTAGCACTGCAATAGCTGCAAAACAATGACTGAGGCTGAGCTGTATACACACAGCTCTTCCTGCCCAGCCCGCCCCAGTTCAAATGCGCGTCCTCCGTATTAAGCAAGTCACAGTTGTACAAGCATGTTTTATGAAGTGATGACAAGATCTTCCATTGGGTTTGGGCTGTTTTAAAAAGAAACATACAGGCACCTTCTCATGCTTACTCCATGAGAACTGCCTTAAAAAAAAAAAAGAAACACTCCGTGTATCTAGGAACACCCACAGAGAGCTGCACACAGCTGAATTTGCAGCAAGAATCAGGGCATGTATTTGACAGAAGAAGCTGTGTTCAAGTTTTTTAACTATTCATTTTTGAAAGGAAGAGCTTTTGCCCCATTTTTACTGCACTTGAATTGAGCTTTTCCAAACCTGCCACAAGGCTTTCTGATACAGACCATATTAATAAATTAAATTTTCCCACACCTGGCAACTTCTCACCACCCCAGTATTCTCAAAGGCCTCGCTCTAGCAAAAGGTGAATGGACGTACCACTGCTTTGTGTGGACTTGGAGTGCATGGAGATGGTCACATGTATGGGAGCAGAAAAAGATCACAAGAAGATGGTATCAGGTGTTAGGGTCATGCTTAGTTATCTGCCAGAACCAAAAGGAAGAGAAAGCAAAGCCATGGCATGATGCTGAAACTTACCCCCCTTCTGAAGTATGAAAAGTGGACAAACCCTGAAGGTCATGGTGGTAACCAGGACCTGCTTGCCTTCCTTGGCTCCCATGGCTGCTTTCGGTGCTGCTCGAGTTGCTTTTTGCCAGAGGTTTCTTGCTGTAAGCACTGGCTCTTGATTCTGCCTCAAACCCATTCAGCATTCTCTGACCAGATCTACTCCCTGCGATTTCATGCCGGTATCCATCATATCTGTTCTCATATGAAACAGGAGGATTTTTTGACAATTTGTATCCATGAGAAATCAGGAGGTCCTCAACACTGAACATACTGTGCTGGTGTCAGTCACAGCTGTGCCATCAGAAAGCTCTTTCCAGCAGGACCCATCACTGGAAAAAGAAACAGAAAGCTGCTTTAAACATGGAAAAACATCTTTGCTCAGCTGGTAGGCTGCTGAAACTAAGAGTTTCATCCCCTGGCCTCAGTCTTCCACCCCTATAATAAAACATATTAAGTAAAAGTGCATGCAGATGCTGATGAATCATGTGCTGACCTTCCCTAGACAATACACCTACATTTATTCAGGCAAGGAGCAGATGCCGTGCTGCTGCTGAGTCAGTCCATTTAACTGAAGAATTCAGTGATGATTGCAGCCTTCAGTTTTCACTAAGTGATCTCAAAAAATCTTTGCACCAGAGGTAAGCACACAATTTGAGGCAGGCACTTGCTTAAAAAACAATTTTTCCTCCAGTCATGGGGAGATGTGCTTTGTACTGGGTTTTAGCTAGCTGCAGGAGGAGGGGCTAGATTACAGGGCAATACAGCCTCTCCCTACAGTTCTGCATATTCCAACCAGGAAAAAAAAAAGATCACATGAACAAGGACAAAAATATGCATGAGAACAAAAATTAATTATGCTACCACATGAGAAGCCCAGGTAATGTCATGCAATGCCCCAGTTAAACACTATTCTTTGTAGAAGATTTTTTTTTGGCCTAGGCTGGCATGCTGGCAATCAGTAATCCTCAACTGGAATAATAAAAAAAATAAGTTTTCAAGTATGCTCTATTTTTACAGCACACTTTAACTCTGTAAAATGACGGAAAACAACCTGAGATGCCTGYGTCTGTTGTGTCTCATTGATTTCCAAGCCACAGGACAGTCAAAATTTTTCATTCCAGTGACAGCCCTCAATTCTTTACTGACTACAGCAAAGATTCAGCAAACTGAATTAGTTGGCTGAAAACGATCTCTATTGTCTATACCACTCTTCTAGCTTGTTATGACAATTATGGAATACCCATTCTTCCATAGTTTTAAAATGACCAGAATGTAATGATCTATTCTGTAGATTATACACAATAATGAACAGATTCTAGTACATTCCTCCTTGGTTGACTGGTGTTACAAGGAAAAAAAAAAAAAGTGTATGAACAAGAAGTGAAACAGACCAAAGAAATATATTCATCGTGTAAAACACTCAAGATGATTTTACCTGCATAAAGACTTCATTTAATGTGCCTGGTGAGTATTGTGCATCCTTTGGAGTAGTAGGTCTTATCTGAGGGAACATAGCCCAGCATTGGTAGCTACTCAAAAAGAGATCATCTCTGCAAAGATCATGACCAGCAAGTGCATTTTACACACAGGGCTCTGAAGTGCTTTTGAGGAAGAAGAAAGGGAGAACTCTGTTCACTGCTTTTTGCATTAATTTAAATTAGATGGAACAACTACCAAGGTGGCTGCTATACATTTATCAGTATTAAAGCTCTCCAGCTACATATACCCAGAAGTTGACGAGTGGGCATAAAATTTAAACCAGCTGTTGAAGAGCAGCACACTATGCGTTATGGCAGCTTTGTGCCTCTCCAGTGTCCCTTCCAGTGTCGGCTCAGCCCGTCTCCTGGATGCCGTGTGCACCGGCTCCTGGGGCGCTGCTGGGCGCCTTCTGGCCACGTCTCATGTGTGCTGCCTGCAGAGACGGCAGATCTTGTCTTGAGAACAGCCCTCAAGATGTGGCGTAGAAAAACACACAGTTTTTTATGCAAAGCCATTCTTTAATGTGTAACTGAGAACGTTGCAAATAGTGGCTTTTCAGCCTGAGAGCCTGCTTAGAGTTTAGACCAGTTCGTCTTCAGAGCTTAATGAGTCTCTTCCCTTTTTACACAAACACACCCTTTAAACTGAGAAATAAAGCTGTGTGCGGAAGGTATTTTAGGAGTATGGCTTTCCTAGAACAGGAACTCCAAATTCCCAGTAAGTGCCCTGAATAAGAGTCAGCAGTAGGTACAGCTAGGCAAAAGTCAAGGAGAGGTGGAACCCTTCTCTCTCAAGGGAAAAGGAAGATTTGGTGGGTTGTTTTTGAATGCTGACCTAAAAGGCTGTTTTTCCACACACACACCCCCCTCCCAAGACTGTGCACAGCACCAGGTATGACCAGAGCAAAGGGAACATCTGGCTGCTAGAGCTGCTCAGTCTCTGAAAGGAGAAAGATCCACTGTGACTGCCACAAACAGCAGAAAGCCCACTGGAGCGCTCACAGGTGCATGGAAGAAATGTGCTTTTCCTGCTGTTATTGTCAGGCTGGCTTGGTGTGTTTGTTAACCCCCTCTCTGCCACCCGCTGCAGCAAAGGGCGGTTGGAGAGGGAAGGGCAACCTGCCAGCTGCACCGCCCGCAGAGAGAGCCCCGGCGAGCTGCGCCAGGGGCTGCGGGTGACCCGCTGGCCAGGCTGGTGTCAATGCACGAGCCATCAAGAGGGTCTGCAAAAGTCACGAGGAGCCACTGTCCTCCGGCACCGGCCCAGGGCTGGGTGGGAGAGCAGAGGCCCTCGCCCGAAGCAAGCCTGTGGGAGACCACCACGGCAGCACCCGACATCCACAAAGAGCCTGGCCAGCTGTCAAATCAGGGAGCAGTGCTGGGACGTTCTTCCTGCCTGCCCTTAAACAAATGAGTTTAAAAAATAAAATCAAAGGAATTGTATTGGCAGGACTAACTAAACTGTTGCTGCTGTGCTGTCTTCTAAATAATTTATGAGACCAGGCCAAAGAGTAAAGTCTGTGCAGAGCTTCTAATTTGAGGTAAGATCAACAATGCTGGAAAACAGTTTGTTTTCCCAGCGCTCATTTGTTTTGTTTGCCAATGACATCAGTGTTTTCTGATAGGGTTTGCTTCCTGAGGATGCCTGCTATCTTGCCAGTGTTTCCGACTTGTCCCAGTCAGCCGGTACAACTCCACATTACACTGGAAACAGGGGCCAAACGTTTTTCTGGAAACTTCTCAGCAGCACTATCAGTTGCAAAGAAACAAGCATATGCTGAACTACGGACATCTGCATTAGCACATGTATGCACAAACACAATGGGGACCTGCAGCCGCGGGGAGCTGGATACAATGGGACCAGGGGACAGACACGTAATCAGAACACCTTGTTTCAGGGATAATCTGTCCAAGACCAGGGATCTCATCCCCATTGCTAAGAAAAGCCCCTAACAATCTTGAAGGATCGTGAAGAAATTTGATTCTAGAATTTCCTCTGAGCTGCTTCTAGAGCCCATTCTCAGTGGGAAAAACACACTGATTTCTGTTCATGTACTGCCTGTAGCTGTGGCAGGGCTTCCTAAGCCCTCTTATTTTTTTTGTGGGTACCACCATCATCACTACTGGCAGTGGCAACAAATACCAGCACATGCAGCAGTGGCAGAAGCAGGTCCTATCTCCAGGCTTTCAAATGGCTTGCATACCATTTGGGAATCTTCACCGGATGGCATTTAGAGAAGTCTGCCAGGCTTGCTCCTTTGGTTACTCCCGATTCCTGAGATCGTCCTTGCAGAGCACCCACGTAGTTTGGTGGGAGACCAGAAGCGACAAAGAATTTGGCACTGAGCTGGCTGTTCTCCATTACATCTCTCTCCCTCCCTCTGCTACTTGAAATAAACAGGAACATGGCAACCCTTCAACTGTTCGAATACCACCCCTGAAAGTGCTTGCTTTCTTCCTGTCCATCTCTGTATAACTGTTTATAACATTTTGTAAACAATCCTATACAACTTTATAGAAAAGAAAACATTATAAGAACATTATTCATGTTGCAAAATGAACCATACAAACACGAATTGGCAAAATTAAGGTACCCTTCATGGACGCATAAGTTACCACAGTCTGTAATTACATGACTTCAGGCTACAAAAGTCCTGCAGGACTCCTGCCTCCTTTGATGCATAGGGTAGGTGATGCTGGTCTCCATAGCCTTCATCTACAGCAGCTATCCAGACACAGCTCTGAAGACAGAATTACTAGCAGGCATCTGAATCACAAAGTGTATTATTTAGCTGGATCACACATTAAACTAGCTTATCTTCACTCAGTTCTGTAGAGTGGGATGATATTATTCCCATTTCATATCAGAAGTGTGTCAGACAGAAGTATTTATGTGGAGAGACTAAAGTAAAAAACACCCCTTTCCATTCTAGGTGCCCAATCTGAGGTGTCTACAACCTGATGTTCTAAGCAGTTAGCCTTAATATTGAACTAGGTATGTTCAAAACAATGCTCTCACAGACTTATTGCTGCAAGTGCCCAGCACTTCTGCAAGTCAAACCAAGTGTTGTGAGTCAGGTGCCAACACAATGAGGACAAGGGAGTGTAAAAAAGCTGGTTGCAGTAGTTTGTCTAACTCCCTCTCCTCTGTCCCTCTGCCTGATCAATCCAGTATCAGTGCTGTTCCTGTCCAGCCAGGCCCGTCTTACCTCCTCACAGCATGTTAGCTTCTCGCCTCTATGTACCGCAGTGCCTTTGTTTCCCAATGCCCAGGCTTCTTGGCCAGCCAGGCCCACACTCCCCTCCTGCCTTACCCTCCAGCATCCCTCCCCGAGGTCCCACTCCTGCTCCTGCTATTCCTGCACAGACTCCCATTCCCATCCTTTTAGCCAGCCTGTCTCCCCAGTTCTTGGCATCCTCTCCCTCCTATTCCCAGTTACAGGTTCTTCCCCCCAGTCCCTGATTCATGTCACTCATCCCAAGTTTATTCCTTTCCCTTCCGAAGACCAGCTTCTGGCCCTTCTACATTTCAAGCAGAAAAACCTCCTCCCTGAGGCTGYCTCTATACCTGCCCTCTGCTCCCAGGTCCAAAGCTCCATCTCACCCTTACTTGGAGACACCGTGAGCAGTCATTACTGGGAAAAATCCAGCTTTACCTCCACAGCCCTGGGCAGGAGCACCCCTCTGGGAACCATGCAAACACAGCCCGGTCACACACATATAGGAGCAGGTAAGGCATGGAGTGCCGTCGCTAAGTGGGGTGGGTCAAGTGCAGGCTGGTCAGCACCAGAAGCTGGGATGCTGGTGGATGTGAGGAGAAAATCTTCAGAAAGTGGAGCAGCTAGAATCAGAAGTGTCTGCTGGGAACATGCATGGACTTCTCCAAGTCCTACAACCATAGGTCCTGTTCTCAAGCATGATGGCACTACAGCTCTCAATCAAACACTTGTAAGATTTGTTTTTTCTTTCTTTTTCCTTTTCAATGTGGGCAAAACAACATTCCTTCTCCCCTTCCTCCACCCTCTAGTTTTTCTTGGAAATAGCTGAATTGGTTTAGCTGACGATATTAAAATAAAATTAGCCTGAGAGAGACAACCTGAAAGTCTTAGATCAAGTGATAAAAGCCTGACAAACTACAGCAATGGAAAACAGGTTCTTGTAGTAGAAGTTTTAAAACTAGATGTTATTACTAGCTCAGTCTAAATATAACCCTCTGCTACATCACAGGAGAATACATTAGTCTTTGGCTATTGTAATCTCTTCTGTTTTCTCACTCTGTTTTTGCATGTGTACATACCAGACAGCTTATCAAAAACAAACACATTAAATAAGACTTTTACCTTGATCATTTAATCTTTTTTAAGACAATAAAGTCAGATCAGACTGTTCTGATGCTCTGTGTTTGTACAGCACCTGGCATGCTGTGCTTGTACCCTCGATTTAGAGCTACAAGGCAGTACAGAAATCATCACCACAGTGCATTAAGTTGCTTAAGAGATGACATTCAAATGTTAAAGATAAAATTCAACTGTTTCAAGAGTCTTCAACAATAAAGTTTGCTATGATCAAATATTAGATATTTAATACAAACGGTGTATGAGGATGATAGACCAGGAAAAGAAACAAAGAGGTTTCAGAATATTAACAAAGTTGGATGTATTCAACTCAACAGGGCCTAATTAAATGTACAACAGAAGTAAGGAACTAGCCAAAGCAGCCTCCGAGCCATTAGCAAATACCTCCTAGAATTTCACAAAGGATGGGCGAAGGGCAAACATATTATCTAACTTCAAACAAAAGAGGGAAGGAGACAGAGCTGAGGTATTATAGACCAAACAGCCTGACTTTGATATCTACTCAGACAAATTATTCAGCCCACTTGTAAATACTTATAACATGTAGATTTATCACAAGTGAGCAGGGGAAAGGACGGAGTCGTGTGACACAGCAGGAACAGCAGCACCCTTCCCAGTCCCTGCTCTCCACCCCGCACAGCAGCTGCATCCACTCCYAGAGGATAAAGGTAATGAGAACAGAGAAAACACAGACTTGTCAAGAACAAATTAAGTCTAATCAATTTAATTTTCTTCTTTGATGGAATAAGTAGCATAGGGACTAGGGGAAAAACAACAGCAGAAGTCACACATTTGGAACTAGGAAGTATTTGATAGATGCATGTGATAATCTTATATGCAAACCAGGTGAATACAATTTAGGTATAATTTACTGAAGGTGGGTATACAAATGTTTCAAATTTGTATTCAAGGAGTAGTTAGTAAATTCAATGTCAATCTGAAAAGACTCGTCAGGAGTCTGCCTGGGGTCTTGCTCTATTCAATATTTCCATTAATGACTTTTAAGTTAGAATAAAGATTACAATTACAAATCTGCAGGGAGTGCTGCAAGCATTTTCAGGGATTACAATTAGAATAAAATTTTAATAAATTGGAGAGCCAGTCTGAAATCAATGACTGAAATCCAACACAGCGGCAAAACACCATGCTTAAGAAGGATGCAATGCAGAAGTGCAAAATGGAGCAGTACAGTAAAAGAGTCTCAGGGACTACAGCCACAAACAGAAAAGGCATCAATGGTCCCACAGGGCTTGGGATGAAGAGGCAAGCACATTCGGAGCTGTACTGCCAGGAGCGCTGCATGTAAGGCATGGGAGGGGGCCGCTCTCCCCTTGCAGCACTCCAACACTGAATCAGTTTGGGGCCCTACACCAAGGGAGATGCTGCTCTCCCCCAGCTGCTTGCAAGGATGATAAAAGGTTTAGGAAGCATGACCCCTTGAGAAAAGGCTACATGAAGTGGGCTTGTTTAGCTGCAAGAAAAGGGAGGAGGAATGAGAGCGAGAGAATGAGACATGATAACAACTTTCCAATATATCAGACTGCTAAAAGGGAGAGAATCTTGTCCTGCTCCCTGCAGATGTGGGGAAAAAAAAGGGATTGGCTTAGTATGCAGCAAGGGAGATTTAGGTTAGATATTAGGAGACACTGTCTAAGCATGATAATAGTTAACCACTGGGTACCCKGGGAGACTGTGAATCTCCATCATTAGTGGTTTTCAAGAAGAGGCTAAACGAACATCTAACAGGAACAGTGCAGATAAAGCAGATCCTACCTCAGAACCAAGGGATTTGGGGAAGTGAAATATTTTGACATTCCTCCACTCCTCAAACTAAAAAAAAAAAAAGAAAAAAAGTATCGCTTTGTCAGAATGTCCCTCACCTGTAGTTTCTGGACTTTCAAGTACTGAGTATTTCCCACCTTGACTCATCAATTGCAGTTTTGTTGGTCTCCATCCTCTCCCTGCGCCTGGATCTCTGGCTTTGAACTGTAATATGAACAACGCCATGTACCTCCACAATGAACCACACACCATTGAGGACAACCAGGGCATTGCCTTCTGGGAGGAAAAGTCCTCTGGGGATCCCGCAGTGCGGCAAAGAACAAGGGTCAGGAGCATAACTCCCTAAGATAATATACCATCCATGAGATACCGTTTAACAATTTTCTCATTGAAAATAACACATTTCCAAGAAAATCAAACCCCCTTCTGTACACAATTCCCAGTTTTATGAATAGACACCTCACCTGAATTACAATATGGCTTTTTCCCCCGTACTATTGTCAAAAGTAAAACAAACAGTATTATAAAATGCCGCCAATGAGCTACCCTGCAGTCCCCTTCTTGACGTATTCTGCACTCCAGGGGAACGCAAGGAGGATATAAAGAGCAGGCAGGCCTGGCAAGGTAGAAGACAGCACTCATGTAGGAACAGAAACTTTGCTTCTCCGCCAGGGATGGGAGGGATCGACTCTGCCTGAGGTCACAAGAAATATGTTACACACTGAAGGATCCCCCTCAGAGAAGAGCCGGTAGATGAGCTGAGTGGAGACACCACAGCAGGGTCCCACCAGAGGACTCGTGTCCGATCATGAACACACACCAGCCAAAGATCCAAGAAAGCTTGCAGTACAGCCAACACCATACTGAGGTCTTCAAAGACACTAGTGCTAAATGAATAATGAATAATCATCTCTGCTGAGTACCAGTAGAGAAGACATGCTAAAGTCATTTTTGGGAGATAATTCAACTTTATGTTGGCTCCACAAGTGTTCCCAGGCCTGCACGTCTCTCATTCATCTCACAGAGACGAAAAAAATCTGTGATTTTTGTGTTTAACTTTCATTACCTGTGGGCAGGAGAGTTCACATTTTCTCTAATACAGAGATTCACAGACAGTGAAAATTATAGCTCACATCCTCTCTGCATTCTTTGAGCAAAAGTCCTCACAGAAATCACTGAGGAATGTGCCAGAAAATAAATTAATGATACAATGCATCTCCAATAAAATTACGAAGTGGGAAGGAGAAGAGAAGCGAGTGTTAAAGAAAGAGTTTATTTAACTACAAAAAGATAGTTACTCCTGTCTTTTGTCTTACCAGGGGCAGCTGGATCAGCAGATGCATCAGCAGACCCACTGTGGCACGAGACAGCAAAAAGAGCCTCCTCCCCTGGGGACCCAGACCTTAATGAGTGACTATGTCTCTCCAGGGGTGTAACAGCCCTGGTTTGTTAGGTTTTGGGTCATATTTCAAAGTTTGCCTTCCCAAACTTGCCAAGAAAAAGCTTTGGAGAGCTGCATTTTTTTTTTTTTTTTTTTAATAACATGGTCATTTGCGTACAGGGTACTAGTTTCGTTTTAAGGCTCACACAGTGATAAAATACATGTCTGACGGTGCATGGGTGTCAGTTTATGTCTGAAAGAGGGTTGATTTTTAAATTTGCCATAGACCAATCCGGCACCGACTAAGCACTCATTTACTGTGGCTCACAAGCAACCAGACAGAAGCAGATGCATATAAGGAGAGAGGAAATATCCAAGCATGCCCAAATACTGCTGCTCGTTTTAGCTGTTTTTCAAAATGTCAACAGCTTGTGTCTGCTGATGACAGAGCAGCACATTACTACTCTGAAAACAGTCCAGATTTTTTTCCAGAGAAGGAGCAATTGTTAAAGAACACTCACTGCTACTCTGTACTAAAGATATAACGAGTTCTTAGACCAATTGGCAGCATATGGTGTATTTCCTCAAATGACAGCTTTTGTTTGTCACAACAGAAGAACAAAATAGTATATTTATTAAACAAAGCATAATTAGCCAACTCTCTCCCTCCCCAAAAGGAGCTATAGAAGAATATACTTTTTAGAATCCAAATGAACATTTTCATGCTGTTGATGACATTTTTTGTATGGAGCAATCCATCAGGGCTGTGGTGGAACAAAGTAAATGGAATCACATTTTTTGTTCATACCTTAAAATTAAGAGTTTAAGGGCCAATTATCCCACTTAAAATACCTACAGGCAAAGTGCTAATAATCTACTCCTGTGCTGGGACTACCTGTATTATTATTATTATTATTATTTTAAACAGAAAAGCTTTCCATTTGTACAAACCAAAGAAGGGATCACAATAATAACTGTATCCAGTCTTCTGAAGTAAAAATTTTTAATAAGGGATCCATCACATAGTTGAACTTCTCTGAGGTGACAGTGACATGGCTTATAGAGCTTGGGCTCTGTGATCAAAAGGATTACACACATTAGCATCCTACTAATCACAGCAGGATCAGCGGGCTGATTGGGCCAGCATTCAAGGAGGAAAGATCCGTAAACAAACACTTTCTCCTGCTCACAAATATGGCTGGGAACAGAGGCTGTCCAAGGTTGGTATGGCCTTCTCTTCTTTCAAAGAGATAAGGACTGTGTCTGCTGCAGTAAATAAATTCTCACCACAGTCTTATGCATCTGTTTGTTTACTCATTTTCAGACATTACCATCCTCTCCTGTGCTGTTATCCCCTTTATATTACCCTTTGTATGTATAATCTAATGCCCTCTCTTCTGGATTGACCCTCTGCTTCTTCCTGTATTACAGACATCTTTGATCTTTCTTTCTTGTGTCTGTATGTCCTGCCTTGTAGTCTCAGCAGGATTTCCCCCTGACCTGTTGCACTACAAGAAAATAAACACCAAAGTAGCATTTGAAAGCATTAGTGTAGGAAAAAATAAGACAGACACTCAAGAAACCTATAGAGCAAGTCCCACTATGCTGCTGATGCATTGCATGTGCCGGGCAAACGTGTGTTACTTTATGCAAAGTATGGACTGGACAGAAGCGGCACAGCTCTTGAGCACAGACAAGCCCTCCTGGACCAACAAGGCAAGCAACAGATAATCATCATCATGGGAGAAGAAGAACCATCCTAAAACTTCAAAAGTGATTTTTTTTTTTTTTGTCATCCACTTGGTGACTTTTAGGGTGCCCTTAGCACTTTCAAAAATGCACTCAAMCTTTAACTCTATTTTTTCCTCTCCTAAGGTTAGCCCAAATTTCAAGACACCTTCCCTTGTCCCACATTTTGGGATGATCCAAGTTATGGCTGATAAGTTCTATTAATAGTCTAACTGTAATATGCTCAGACAACAAAGATGCTACTGCCAACTTCTGTTCTCTGCAGGCACCAGCAATACCAAAAGGACTGTGGGTTATCTGTACTCGAGATGTGAAAAGATGCTGTCAGTTCACACAGAGACCTTAACGATCACATGAAGGCTGCCGAAGGGCCGACCAGCCCCTTCCTTTGTAGCTGGAAGCAGTGAGTAAGCTTCCCCARCAAGCCACCAGTCCACTGACTCTTGAAACAAAGCACAATAACAAGGTTGTAGAAAGTGAGATGACCCTTTCCACTCAAGAAGTGGAAAACAACATCTGTTAAGAAACAAATAAACTGGTATAATGGCTTCAGCAAGAGACCCAGAGGATTTTAGAGATGCAGCTCTTGGTTTGGGTCAACATATTGTGAAAAGCAAATTACAAGAGAACAATTGTTTCATACCAAGCTCTCCCACCCCTGAACTCCCTCAAGGTTAATTAGGATGGACTCTGGCCAAATTAATTAGAATAGAAGATTTGGGCAGGACTTTGCTATGTACTTGTAACTAGTTCCAAGGTGACCGAGAAGTTCAGAAATAAGTCTGTCTTGGCAAAAACCAAGTTCACTTGTGCCATGTCGTTTCTCTGGCAATCAGGAGAAACACTTAAAAGTAATCTTCCCCTAACCAGACAGCTAAGGCAGAAAAATTTTCTGCATCCTTCCCACTGAACAATATGCCCTTGTTTATTTTCTGTGTGCTTTTTAGGTCGTAAGAGGCCAGTGAAATTATGCATCTAAAGAACAATATACTACTGTAATATGGCACTCGATACACGCAGCCAGGCAGACTGAAAGATCAGTATTTTCCACGTGCTGGTGAATGCGCGTCGTAGCAGCAAGCAACTCTGAACATCACCAGAGGCAGGGAGGATGCCAAGGCGAGGCTCAGCCTCACAGCGACAGACCAGGCTGGCATTTGTGTGCTGTGCTGGGCGGCGTGCAGCTTCGGAGGGCATCCCGCCCCGGGAGGTGCCGTCCTGCCCGCGTCTCTGTCCCGGAGGTGGCCACCTGCGCTTGCTCCCATGCGGCTCCTGCCGCCCGCTGCGTCCCAGCTGAGCTACGCTGCCTGGTGCGGAGGGAATAACTGGAAGGACCRAAGTTTTTCCTCAAAGCGGTACCGTGGCGGATGGTGGAACTGCAGGAACGTAGCAGGGTGGGCAGATATAGTCTCTGAGACTAACGACCGTAAGAACTGGCACAAATTCAGGCTGCCGTGGTGGTTGAAGCCTGCATCTCCTAACTACACAAACCTTTTCTGTCATTAGCCTGATATTCTTCCGCTGGAAAGTGGAAGGCTGCTATTTTCTGTGCATCTCTTACCCACAAACAGCAACACCCATTCTGGACAGAATCAGGACTTTTAAAGTAACGGAGAAAATCCTTCAGCTTGTGCTAAGAAGTGTAGCTGAATGCTTTTCAGYGAGACACAATTCTCATTGTCACTAGCTAAGATTTAATGTCTTGACCATGTGGATCAGATTTACTACTCAGAACAGTTACATCATATTTTCACTTACGAACATGAGCTAGAGTAACTTAACATGTAGGGTCCATGCCACAAAAAAGCCATTATTCTCAACTCTTGACAAAAGAAAAACTTAATAGATGCAAATGTCCTTTGGCACAGATCCAGTGGCAGAATAAGGCCATAATTTGTAGTTCTGCGACAATTATGAAATGACATAACAGCACAATTCTCCTTCTGACATAACAGCTTTTTTCATCTCCTTTGCAACAGTAATTGRATTTTTTTTTAAAAAAAGGGAAATAAACCAAAAGGTCTATTTGACTGCTGTGCAAATATCACAACAAGAATAAATACCACGATCAGTGGCAAATGATGCTTCAGACCCTGATAGCACGTCCTGCTACCCAGGCCGGCAAAGGGGGCCGCCGGGGGGCGCGGGAGCTGCGCCCCCCGGCCTGCGGGCTGGGGGCCCTCGCGGTACCGGCGGCAGCTCCAGCGAGCGGCTCTCAGGTTTCCCCGGGACTTCACCGAGCGGAACGGGGAACGGCGGCGCCCTCGCCGGGCCCCGGCGCTCCGCAAAGCGCCCCTTCTCCCTGCAGGGACGCGGGGAACACGGGGAACGCGGAGGAGGAGGAGGAGGAGGAAGAGGAGGAGGAGGAAGAGTGAGTGGAACCAGCAGGTGCAGAGCGACCCGAGCGGGGACGGAAATCTGCCGAACTGCCCCCGGCGGCGAGCCGCAAGCCCTCCTCTTGCAACGAGACACTTTTGTGTCATTGAAGGAAAGAGAAAAAGGGAGAAGACATTCAGTAGCACAGCAGGCAAGAATTCAAAGAGCCATATATATATGTAATATAAGTGAGTGTATATATATATGTATATATAAAGAGAGATTAGTCTTCTTCAGCGGCACCCCCCTGTGCTCAGACACAAACAAGAAAAGCCAAGATTTAGGGATTTCGCTACATTTCTCCACTCACCCGCCCGCCCGCCTCCTCCCCTACCTGCCCGCGACTCACCCCTCCGGCGGGCCGGGCCGGG
>NW_020447908.1:1448025-1552952 GCF_003343035.1 Apteryx rowi
TTTTTTTTTTTTGATTAAGGGCCCCCGCGGAGCCCGCCCCGTCCCTCGGAGGGGAGCCTGGGGCACAGCGGCCGCGCGGGGGCACGGAGCCTGCCTGCAAGCCAGGGGACCCCTCCCTGGGGCCGGGGATCGCAGCCGCCAGCCCTCCTCGGCCGTTCCTGGGGGACAGCGACACCTTGGAGCTCCCTTGGGAAGTGGGGTCCAGCCCCAGCTGGGCTCTGCTGGCCCTGCAGAGCTGTGCCTTGGTCCCAGCCCCGTGACCCTCCGGCTGAGAGAAGCTTTTGCTTGCACAGAGCAAGCCGAGGGCACCAACCTCTATGGAAATTATGTGCACTCCTCCCAGCCAGCGCCAGGATCCACAGAGCCTCGTCTAATCCTTCCCTATAAACATGCTTACTTGTGCGACAGAGAGCGCACGTCCTGCACCAGTGGTAAAGCATTGCACGGTGCACTTGCAAGCTAAATAAACAAAGTATTAGAAGATCTGGTTAGCTTCAAGCCCTGAGCCCGTCTGTCTCGGCCACACAGGCCTGCTCTGCGGGCGCTTAGCTGCAAAGCTGGGTCAGACAGACTTCCAACTGCAGCTTCGCATCCTCCCAGAAAAATAACACAGCAAGGCCTGACCCAGGGCACCGGCCACCCCTCCAACAGCAGCAGCCCTGCTGGGAATACCCTTGTGCGTGGGGCAGGTTTTCTCTGAAAAGACCAACAGTCACCTCCAGCCCCCTCCCTCTAGGGCTGCAGTCAGCGCACACTGCTCAGTTAATAGGAAAAATATCAGCTTTCTCCGCACAAGGAAATTCTGCAGAACAGAAGACGGGGGTTCCTCAAGGAGGAAGAACGATCAGAGGATATACTTTTAAAGCAAACAGTGCCTGACAGACTGGGCTAGCGCCCAGGCCGCACCACAAAGCGCTCCTCCAGGCACCAGTGAGGGCTGCGGGCCCCGGGAGCCCAGTCGTTGGCAGCCAGAGGGTGAATCGCAGCACGTGGGCAATGGCAGGAGAGACAACCTTGTTCTTCTGAATCCATCCACTGGCAATTTCACCAAGAAGAGCTCAAGATGATTTAGTTTGTTCCCAAGCAGGCCTGTTTGAGTTCACATTCCTAGTTGTCTCTTTTATCAATACTACTACCAAAGCTGGTGCAATYAGGATCTATTTTCATTGATGATATTCATGAGCTTGTTTGAAGCATTATTGGATGCCTGCTTCCCCGCCTCTCTGCTCTCCATCGTTTATTCAGCCTCTGAAAAAAGGGGAATAATTTGCAAATCTAATGTAGTTTAATGACACTCTTGAAAAAATATGCTTGTGAATCATTTACTTCAGCAATTGCTTGGGTCCATCAACTGTTCTCCATGTCTTAATTGACTTTTACCCTAGGCTATCAAAGCTCTTTAAAAACATGTTCATAAATTGAGTCCTATTTGATACATGCTGTAGTTAATAGCTGGGAAAACAGGGGCAGCAAAGTTAAATGACTAGTCCAAGGTCACTGGAGTAGTCCGCAGGAGAGCCCAGACCAGAGTACAGGTTTCCCAGTGTCCTGGTTTTGTATCATCATTGACCTGCTTTTCTATTGGCACCTTCTCCTTTCGTCTTCTAGTGGTGAGGCTCTGAGCCTGCAATCCCTGGTGCTCACCTGGCTGTGCACACAGGAGCMCTGCCACTAGCATCGGGGGGACGCYGCTGCCTTCAGCAAGGCCCCTTGCAGGCACATTACACCTAATATGTGCAGCTATCTGAGGAGTTCTCCTTAGATTTGCTGGTTAGAGAAACCCATGCTCTGTCCATGGCACATCCTTGTAGCAGACAAGTGGTCTGCAACCCAGTTGGTAGAAAGGCTGGATTTTTGTCACAGCACAGCTTCTTGTAGATATGATGATAGCATATGTTTCCAACAAAGAAGCCAGGCTGGCACTGGTTAAGGTTGATTATTTAAATATCTTGACTCTGATAGGCAAACTGGAAAGGGTTTTTTTTAGTATCTATCTCTAGTGTCTTGTATGAAAATATTTCCAGGATGATTTTCTCCTCTGAATGGCTGCGGTTTTATTCAGCTAGGAGCTGTCTGCTGTCCTTGGTCGCAGGAAACAGTCCTGTTTACATCCCTCCTTCCTGGGCCAGAAAGCCTCCACTCCCTGTTGGGCATTTGCTATGCAATACGCTGAGAAAGTCCTTGCTCCAGGAGCTTTGGTGGTTCCATGGGGGAAAGCTGCTGTGGCATTGACTTTAGGGATTGGCAAGAGGAGAACACACAAGCTGGAGCTGCCACTCCAGAGACGGAAATTTTGATCGTTTACTGAGCAATGTTGGGGCGAACGCCTCAGAACCATATGCCAATTGCATCTCAGCTTTTGGGGATATTTTTGTCACACTTCTTTTGAGAATTCTTCGTAGGCTGGGAAGGAAAGCGCAGCCCTTGGAAGAAAGACATTTCCAAAGATTTGTTAGGAGTCGTACAGTCGCTAAAGAATTCCTTAAAGCCACAAGGCCTAGCATTGAGCCTTTGCTCCTGTTTCCTCTTATCCTTTGGTTTTTTTATAGCATGAACTCTTCTGGCAGACATTGCTTCTAACTTTGCCTAAGCTCAACGCCCAGATCAGTGGGGTCGTGGTCTTCGGGTGGCTACTGCAATATAAACTGTGACCCTCAGGAGAAGGGCAAAGACAAGCAGAGGAGGCATGGAAAGCAATTTCTCTTTTTTATGATCAGAGCAGAAGTGCAAGAATGATCAAGCATTGCTTACCTGCAAATTTCACTGTCCTGCAGCCGGCATGGGGAGCTCTCCCCCTCCTGGCTCTTTCCAGACAAGAGGACCACAGTTTGGCTTGTGGGGACAAGAAAAAGAGCAAAGAAACTATAAATCAAAGCCCTACAGTGGTTGTGACAGAGGAGGGTATCTGGTCAGGAACGCAGAAAGGCTGCACAAACCAGGCAAGAGGTAAAGTCTTCCTCTCTTTAGAGTCCAGGTTCTGATAAATACCCTGTGGGATGCGGTAGAGCAGGCGCCACGTGTCTGGGTGACCACAGTACAGGACCACCAGGGCTCAGTTCCTAAGGAAATGAAGAGCAGCGTCTGAAAGTCTGAGTTAGTGGCCATTATAGAAAGAAATCATGGAAAACAGAAACATGCAAACATAAGAGAAGCAGTCCAGATGGAGGAAATATAGATGAAATAATACACAGGGAGGAGAGAAGGAAAAACACACACGCATACTGCACATCATCCAGCTCTTCGGCAGCCGCACTGCTGCTTGCCATTACTGTGCAATGAGTGAATGGGAAGTCTTGCTCTGCTCAGTGCAAGTTATTGCTGCTTTATGCCTTTATAACTCTCTTTGGGCTAAAAATCTCCCCAATTGGGAGTCCTCTGTTTTTATGTCCCATCATTAGCCTTGTTGCTCAGGGCCAGTGCTTTCCTGCCATTCCCACCTAGTTTGTTGCAAATGTTGTGCCTCAGTTCTGGAGCTGATCTTGTGTCAGGTTTTTTTTTTCAGTGAAATCAATGAGATTTTGTTCAAATTTTGGTGTGGTTTGAAGGGACTAGGTGCCTGAATTATTCCCTGAAATAGTGTGACAGTTTTTGTCTTAGCTCTACTTGCCGGGAATGTATTTAAGAACATATGCTGAAATCACCACATACCTGAAGTTTACCATAACTAACTAGCCACAGATGTGTCTTTAAAACCATGCCTATTTTTTTCCTCATGTCTATCCTATATGGCACATGTTACAACCACGATATATTAAACTTACTTAGAACAGATGCTATTCATAAACAAAATAGCTATTATGCTTTTTCGAGAAAACATGTCGCATTACCCATCCTGTCAGTAATCACCTGTTTATAGAATTGGCACTTCTTTTTAATTTGGAGCATAGGAGCGTGAGGTATTTTATAGCTACATCAAGGGAAATGCTAAGCATTGCCATGGAGAGGAGATGTTTTTGTTTGTCAGTTCTTTGGTGCTCCTTTAGCTGTGCTTTGAGCTGGCGTTTGGGGATTCAGTTTCTTAACTGTTTTACCACTTCCTAAGCGTCCCAGAGAAGCGGATGGGATGGGTGTGGGTGTGTGCTGAATAGATGGGAAATAGTTCTTGATACCACGTGCCGACCATTCTGTGAGGCCAATTTAATTCACAGCAGTTAGGGTCTGCGAAAGGTGTTGGGCCACAGGCTGTGGTAATTTGTCAGACTTGGACTCTCGCTCCTTCGGACACAGATGTGACACAGTAACTGACGCACAGACAGCAATGCTGCAGGAGAGTGGTAGTTCAGGGCATGAGCTGAGTGTGTTTTCCCTCTAAATGCAAGGACTCAGCTATCCTCTCTGTTGGAATTACCTCAGAGCCCTAAAGCATGGTACACGGATACATGCTGGCAGGAGAAAAAAATGGACAAAAGCTAAAAAGAAAAGAGTAGTTAACATGAAATAAATGTACACACATACCGTGTGTATGAAGACATCTGATCATTGAAGACTGCTGAAAAAATCAAGAGATGTGGCCCACAAATTACCCTTTAGAAATTAGCTGCTTTACATTTGGGAAAATTAGGTAGTGTTTCCAAAACTTTTGAAGTGCTCAGTATTGTTAAAGTAATCCTTATAGCTCCTTCATTCAAGGTCTGGGCCCAAAGTACTCAGCAAATATTAATGAGTTTCTCATCATAACACCCAGAAGAGATGGGAAGTCATAGCAGTAATTACCCCCGTTGCTCAGACGAGGAACAGAACAGCTAAGGCCTAATTTTTCAGAAGAGTCTCCTGATCAAAATATTTGCACAGTCGTTCAGCTCTCAGGATGGATTAGGAGTTTCAACTGGCCTCCCAACAAGGTGTTGGGAATGGAGAGGGTCTTCCCTAAAGAGAGGGAAGGATAAAGGGGAAACAGTTATGCAGTAGCAAACAATAGTGGTCCTGGATCTGAACTATTTTTCTTAGTATAAAATTTGGAAGCTTACTGCCATACAGAAGGCTAATACCTGTGTTAGTCGAATGAAGGAAATGTAGATTTAATACATTAAGTGTAAGTGCAGTACAAACACTATTGCAGCTCCGTAGATCTCCACAAGGCTATGTATGAAGGCGAAGGATTGTGAAGGCCACGTTAGCATTTCTGCTCGTGATCTGTGCTTAACCCGTTAAGGAATGAAGTCTTGCAGACACTGGCAAGTCATGTCATCGCTGAGAATAGGTATTTCAGATCCGTGCAACCAGGAGGTGGTCTTTTTCCAAATACAGGCAAGATTTCAGCTTGGTTTTTCTGGTCAAAAATAGGTGGTTAGCAAGAGATGTGGAACCCATTAAGGTCAAATGAGAAACACACACTGTGTGGAAGAGTACTAACARAAAACACGCCTCAAATAAGATAAAAGAATGCTCACCCAGCAAGGTATGAGTGAGCTCCAGGGAAATGCACACTTCGTTGTTGCTTGGGAGTGCTCAGCAGCTCCAAGCCAGCACCCAGCAGCCTGCAGGGTCATGTCCGGTATCCAGCACAGGCCTAGCGAGGCAATAGGATGCACCCTGTCCTCTCGCAGAGATTCTGGCTACACCTCAGTGCCGTCAAGTTATGACTCCAGATTTATTCTAGCAAGTTCAGGTGCTGACCTATTGGAGTTACAGTGAACGATGAGAGCAAATTCTGGTTGCCCATAGGCATTAGCTAAAGAGTCTTAGCCTCTGTTATGAAACTAATTACAAAGCCACTTTGAAAAAGGCAACTTCATCTTCAGAACAGCTGCAAATACATTCTTAGCAGTATAAATAATTTAACTCACGAACACATAGTGCGTATACTGAACAGGTCTTTATCTGGAAGAATAAAAGAGTCTGAAATAGCGGGTCATCTGAGGGAGGAGAGGCATGAGAAGCAAGGTGACAAAAGTATGAAAAGTAATGTAGGAACAGGAAAGGTAGTTTAGGAAYGTCTCCTCCCTTTCCTGAGCATGTATGTACAATCAATTAACTAGAGGATGGCAAATACAATACTGGTAGAGGGATTATTATTTATGTCTGCTGCACACAGGTTGCAGAAAGCACTGCTGTAGGATATACCTGAAGCCCTGAGGTTTATAGGGAACAAACAAAAATATATGCTCATGGCAAAAGAAACTAGAGTTACAACAGCAAATATCAAAAAATAGAGCCTGGGGGGGTCGCTTAAATGTCACTTTGCCCAATGTGGTGACCAGCGCAGCTCTCAGTGTCGCTCCCATTGGTGCCTCGATAGCAAGCCATTTGGCAAATATAACTGTTTCCCAAAGGGGAGGGAAGAATGTTGCTTAAGTGATACATTTTAATACACAGCCCTGGCACACAGTAAAAAAGCTCTTTTGATAAATGCTTTGTGCTATAGTTCCTATTAGTTCCGCAAGGACTTAAATAATAGCTATTTAGCTTGAACTCACCGATTTCAGCCTTTAGCTACAGTAACATTACATTATAAATCACATTTTTCAAAGGGCAGTACTGTCCCTTCTGAAATATTATTCCCATATTACAGATCTACATGAACTGGTTCTAAGAGATAGCTAGAAATGAAAGCTCTCTACAGTGTGTTATTTGGGTTTTTCTCATAACAGAAATTGAACATATCTGTAATGGGTATATTCAAAAAGTTCAACAAAAGTTTGCAAAAGCCCTTCTTGCCACTATGTTCCCACAAAAAGCCTCACCCAGGTAGCTGAAATTACAGGCCTTCTTTGTTAAAGAGAAAAATGTGAGAATGGCTTGTAATTTTGAACTAGAAAAGCTGTGTTTATCTTCCAAAGAGCAGCCCCTTGAAGATGTGACTGTGATGCAGGGTTAAAGAGCAGTTAGAAAACCCACAGGCCCTTAGCTGATGAACCCTGAGCACTAGAAATGCAATTCCTCAGTGGGTGGAAGCTCTTGTTATCTAGCTGATAGAGACCAGAATGTCACAGTTTTCCGTATCCAAACACTTCTTGACACTGGAGATTACCCAGATCCCAGAACCCTGGAGGGAGGCCAGGGAGGCGTCCCAGCCCCGGAGCAGCTCACCGTGATGGCGACAGGCAGAGATAGCATTGGGAATTGTTATCAGAGAGGAGTGACATGTCACCGTGATCTCTAATGTGCCAGCAGGTCAAAGGATTATGGCTTAAATCCAGTCTTAATAGAAAATCTTCTCACAACGCCTGACATAAAGCTATGAAATCATCTGAGGAGTGTTCTGTTATCTGTGGGAGTAGTACAGGCCCATCTCAGTTTAAAGTGTGAATCCAAAAAGAAAAAAAAAAGCTGCATTAAAAAAAATTAGCTGTATAAAGCATCCCGATCACAGAGAGATACACCAGACAAGCTGTTTTCCTTCCCCCTCACGCCCAGTAGTGTACAGGTATGGAGGAGTGAGTGGGGATGTGTCTTTAGACCCACAGTCATAAACTTGCCTTGTGCATGTATGTAGGTGCTGAATTTAACTCCATGCCCTCATTTGTTCTCATACTATTTTTCAGCAGGGTATGCACTTACACCCACACTGCTGACATCCTCATTTCTTAACTCTTCTCCACTGGAAGCACTTCTGGAAGGACTGAAGAAGAGACAGTTTTCTGAAAGGTATTTGTGTCAAGGAAACATGGTTTTGCTAGATAACCTTTAAAGTCACAGCAACTGCGCTAAGAATCAGCACTGGCAGTAGAATGTCTCTCTGCACCATAAAGCTTCGTGTGAATGCAGAGACCATATTTTAACATGAAAGTCACTGAAATCTATCAGTTCTTTAAACAATCTTGTGGAAGCTGATACTGATACTACAAATAAATCTTGCTTGGAGGGTAGAGCAATCAAAGCAGATCTTGTAGCTCTCTTGCTAAAATGCTTTTCTTGTTCAATTGAATTCTTCCATTTCCCTCCTCCTATGCAGGACTAGCGGGAAAATGGAACCAAGCACCAAAATAATAAAAATCTTTTATTAGGCAAAGTCTGACTCAGATTAATCAGGAGTCGGCAGGCATTTTACTAGGTTCTTTTTATGATCTGAGGTTGCCTCCTGTACAATTTATGCAGCCCACCTGATTCACCGAAGGCTTTCAGGCTCATGGGTGGAAATTGCACCTATACCAGCTGCTGCATTTTCTGTACTTTGGATCAGAAACACACACCATGAAAGCCTTAATTCGTCACATCCTTTCTTTCATGGGCTCAAGCTTCACCTCTTGTATTTGGGTATATTGTAGCACTGTGATAAAGAGTTGCCAAGTAACCTCTCATGGGGAGGCAGGCTGTTTAAAGGTAGGAGCAGGGTGAGATATTTATGCTGTGCACACTTTTCAGATGAATAGCCACCCTGCCCAAACACAGTCATCCCCCGGAGGGCAAAAATACCCTGGAGAACATCTCACAATGTCTCCTCCTTGGCCTTGGTGGAGATACCTCACGCTACTGGAGGGGTCCCACAGGCCCTGGACCCTGCTGGGCAAGGCAGGCTCCTGGCCCTCTGTCTGTCACTAAAGTGACTGTTACTCAGAGTAGGTTGTCACACTTTTTAAACATCCTCATTTCTCTTTACATTTTTTTATATTATTAATAATGGCATATTTAAGTATTTCACTACTTAACACTAAAAGCCTAGACACTAATACCAAAGTTGTCACCCACAGTCTTTATAGAGTAGTGGTCTCCAGTGCAGAACAACTGTTCTGGGTTTTTGCCCAAAAGCTCTTCTGCCCTTTATGCTGTAATGCTGTTCTCAGGCAGTTTGGTCCAGTGAAAGAGTGCCCACCACTTGTGTGAATAATTTCTGGAGGCTGCACTTCCTCAAGGGATGCCCCAGCCTGTCAACTGCCTTCTCTCGAGGGTGTCAGTGGTGCCCCCACCGTGATCAGTACCAAAGCTTCTGCAGGGAAAAAAAGGTGCAACTTTCCTAGCTGTGCCCCAGGTCGGGGGTTGCTCTCAGGTGGAAGTAACTGAAGGTGGAAGGTCAAACCTTCAATTAATGTGAACCATCATGAGTTGGACAGTTTAACCTAGCAGAGGATCTAGGACAGAAACCACATTCAGCTTTTTTCAGCTCACAAGTATTACAAAAGCCTGAGCCTAGGAGATTCTTAGTTCAAGCTGTTTTGCAGGACCTCGTTTGTACTCAGGAAAGTTTGGGAGAAAAGCAGCCAGCTAGCCTCTGAATGAACTGCTATTAGAAATGAGATTAAACACTCCTGTGCACATGCAACTTATAGTCGGGCAGACAACACYGGTGACACTGAATTATATCCACTTCGAGCAGAAAATTAAAATAGAACTGAGTCTTCTTACTTCACCTCTGTCTTTTTTTGTGCCCTGCAGGCAGCATGCACCTGTGACCGTGTATCCTCTCACGTCAAAGTACACTTGCCCAAAGTGAAAAATGACTCACACAGCCTTACCCTTTAATTCCCATCTTTTTAAAAAGAGCCTCTGTTCTCCTTCTATTTAACAAGAACATTGTGGTCATGAACAGCACCACAAATCATGCAATTACATAACACATCTTAGAAGGAAAGTTTGAGAGTGAGTTGCCAAGCTCAGAGAGTAGCTCAATTACTTACAAGTGGCCACTTTATATTTAAGGAAAGGGGCAAACAATCTCTACAGAAACAACAATGCTGCTTTAAGATGCTATTCCCTTCTACCTGCAAGAAGTCATCATCTTCCCTAACAGGGTCAGATGAACTGATTGTAGGAGCTGCTCATCCGTTTCAAGACAAAGCCAGTGGTACTAGCTCAACTGGTTTTCTGAAGTGCACTAGGTTTTGCAATGAAGCCAAGGAGGAAAACTCTGCTGAGGGGTGTTTCCTTGTAGGAGTGATGAAGGAAACAGCTTGGGGCAATGACACCATAACCCAGTACAGCTGTTTCTGCAGTGATCATTTGTTCACATCCTAGGATGCATTAAAAGAGCAGCTTGGAGCATTTGTGTTGCTGGTTATCCTCCGACTGGACTGTTGTTAAAGCTAATGCAACACTTACTCAATGAAGTGTTTGGGATGAGGTCCAGAAAAGCACTTAGGTGCCTAAATCCAAGACAGCAATTCACATGCCTAAGGACTTAGGTTCCCCCTTTCGTCTGCCCCTTCCCAGAACTTCTGTAAGAGCCAAGGCTCAAGGGAGGCTGTTGGCCCTGGGTGCTGCCAGCTCAGCTGGGCTTGGCAGCCAGCCTGCCCTGCCTCTCTGCAGTCAGGACCCACACAAGGTGACTGTGTTCAGGTTCGCTCAGATGCTCGGCTCTGTGTCGGTGTCCTGAGCGCTGGATTCAGCAATTGCAGCAGCTCTTGCTCAAACCACAGCTGGTGCTGGTGTGCCCCGTTCGTATAGCCACCACAGGGGATGGTGGTGCTAGCTGGTTCTCCAGTCTTTCCTCAGCTGGAGATTCAAGCTGAGCATCATGCAGGGGTGGCTGTACGCTGTCAAGGAAAGAGCAGCAGGGAGGAGGTGGACACTGGCCAGGCTTGATATGTTTGCCCCACTGTAGCACTCCCTTCTCTTCCTCTCTAAGAGGTGTCCAGGGTAGAAGTCCCTCTAACGTTGCCCTTGCTATTGATGGCCCTATAGAGGAAGGTGGTGCCATCTGGACTCTGCAGTTTGGTAGCTGCTGCATCATGAGACATGGGATGTCATACAGCAACCCGTCAATAAGGCTATACAGGAACAAATTAATGTCATTCTTAGCATGGCATAAAATTCCTCCATTAACTGACTCGTCTTCTGCAGTGCACAGTATGTCTGTCCACGTGTCTCCTTCCTCAAGGTAGAGCTCAGAATAGTTGCAGAAATCCGGTTATCAGACTGCAGTGATTGACAGAAAGAGAGAGTGCAATTGCTATTCTACTACAGTTTATTCATTTTGCACCTGAAAAAGTCAATTACCTTCCAACAAGCCCTTTGGAGAAACAAATTGCTGAGAAATGTGTGCTCAGAACTCATTTGTTCTGATGGCAGCACCTCTTCCTGGAGTCTGAGTATCTGTTTGGGTGATCTGACAAAAATCTTTCAACTGAGTTCATATGTTTTGCCATGAGCTCATTAAGCTTTGCCAGGTTTTCTCCTCTCATCTGATAAAGCATTTAGGGGTCCATGTAACAGACACTTGCACTTTTCAAATATATGTGTCAGGTAGGGCTCTATGTGAACAAGCTGTTTTTCTCATTAAGCCCTTCAGTCAATGCAATTTACCTAAATCCATGCTGGACTGTAAAAGGCTTAATCAATGTAACACATTCACTCCTGGTGATGTCAGGGAGTGACTATAACAATCTAACAGATGAGCTGATCTGATACCTGGTAAATTTGGGATGACAGTCAAGGTTTTTCATGTTAAACCAGATGCCATCAGCACCCTTCAATCCTGCAAAAATGTCCTAAYTCTTCATAAAGCTATGACTGAGCCACATAAAGAAAATGTGAGACTTGACCTTCTTCCTGCTCCAGCCCTTTGCTGCTTTGCTACAATCAGGAGCAGAGCCCGGTGTGACAGCATGTTTCTGAAAGGATTTCAAAGATCAGATCTGGTGTCTTCTCTGCCTACATTGGCAGGAAAACTGCAGAACAGCAGAAGAGTGAAGATGAGGGCTGCCGCAGGAAGGAGGGTGAATTGCCTGTAGATCTGTCTGTGCATATGTATCTAGCTGGTCATCAGCTCCAGTCGTATTGCAATACATATTTCAAAGGGACCATCATTCCTTCTCAAATTACTGGTGCTAGCAGAGGAGCAGAGCTGGCAAGTGAGCTTTCAGGAATTTCATTATCCTTTGCAATCCATACAATATAGGTCCAAGTAGCAATGTTTTTGGAGAGCCAGATACACAGATTTTGCAAAGTTTGGAAACAGCAAAGCACATGTATTAATAAAACAGTTACAATGCTCTAGGTTTTTTGCTGATTGAAATAATTACATGCAGAAGTTTTCTTTTATCTATTTTGAAATCTCAATTGYTTCAAGTTTAGAGCTGTCAGAGGCAGCTGAATAAGAAACAGCTACATTCAGTGGACAAGAGTATCCAATTCAGAAAGTACCATCRGTCTACTTTTGGAAATGTTGTGGGAGAATGAAGAGGAGAGATTGCATGAGCTCTCCCATCCTCTGTTAAAACTATTCCAGCTCATAATAATGCACCAAGGGCATCTTGGCTTAGAGAAAAAAAATGCTTCTTCTTGGAGATGCACAAGCATTTCCATAACCATATATAAAGGTATAAGTCAGTATTACTTGGACTTTCATGTTTGTTATTCTGTTAATAATCTTATTTTAATGGGATTTCTTTAATAGGGAGAAATAATGGACATACTCTAAAAATATTGGGAATGAGATATAAAAATGGAGCTACTTCTAAGTGTCTTTTTCATCCTCAGCCAAACATTCAGAAACAAAGTTGGTGCCTTCTGACAGCACTGTCCTGTTTAGGATAGGAGATTTTTTTTTGACAGTCAATAAATTTTCTCTGCACATTTTCAAAAGGTAAGTTTTGTTAGCTACCATTAAAAGTCAAAGTCTTTGTGCTCCAGAGGCCAAAGCAACATTTCACCTCCTTTACARTTTAACAGATTTATCATTTACACTATGGTGTCTCTTTAGAAAAAAATCCCAGTAGAATTAAGCAATATTAGATTCCATGTGTAACAGGAAAACGTGCAGTGAAACATATTTATGCCAGAGACAAACTTTTGTGTCTAGGTATACTGCAGTGGGTATTGCTGAAATGGGCAGCTTTCTGCAAAATTCTGTTAGATCCCTCTCAGCAGGAAACAATTATCAGTAATACCAATTTCCTGCAGAATTTCACAAATCCTTCCCTACAGGGATTTCACCTTTCATTGTTTCCAATGTACAGTACAGAAAATCTAACTAGAATTGTACAAAATCAGATCTAAGACATATTTTTCAGCCTCTGGCAGCTGAAGTGAGTAGTCTTATCTTTGACTATAAATGATGAACAAACATGGTAACTGCTTGTGCCCATGTTGCTTTTGAAGGGAGGTGGATGGAGAGTGGGGGATCCAGCACAGACGGTGGGTTTGTGGCTCTGGGAGCACTGCTGCCTCAGCGGCAGTGCAGGTTGAATCGCGGCTGTGATAATTGGACATACTCGGCTCTGAAACATCAGTCAGAAGGAGCACTTCAGTAATGACTGCCTGCTAGATAGAAACACTCCTGGGAGCATGTTTCAGCACTGCCACAGTTTTCAGCTGGGATAAAAAGTTGTCACTTCAGAGCTGTGCTACTGCAATCATCAGCCTCTCACCAGGGACTTCAAGGGGGGTCACGCTGAGGAATTTGCAGAAGCAAAGATCAAGTATAGACTGAAAATGCAAATTAATGATCAGCTTAGGCACTAATGAGAAGCAGGATTTCAGCGGGGACAAGCTGACAGTGTGACTGGAGCCACGACATGACAGTGATCCCTCCAAATAGAGCATCGCCCCCTGTTCCCAGCTCCCTCCAGTTATATGTCCCTTAGCAAGGAGAGTCTTGTCTGACTGATAATGGTTCTGGCAGCCTCTGCAGGGAGACCCAGGCCTGGGGGATAGAGAAAATGGACCAGTCTTTGCCAGGAGCGGCATACCCTTTTTAAGGGGAGTCAAAGCAATACAAGGTAAGATCTCACACTGCCGCTGTCTTGGCTGCATCTCATCTGGATGCGACCAGCAAACTGCAGTCACCAAGGCCCATAGTCTGGCAAAGGAAATGCATCCACCCTTGGAGCATCTGAAGGCATAAGCCAAGAGCAGACTGTGGGCACCTTGCTGCTTTGAACCATCTCTTTTCTTTTAACTGCAGCAGTGTAGGGTTACAAGGCAGGATTACAGCCACAGCAGTCACATTTTCAGCAAAGTTTCAAGGCTTCCAAGTGCCCAGGAAGCACCTGGATGACGGGGCGGACAGCGGGGGCCATAGGGTGAAGGCTGAGGTAGTGAAGGGCATGAAGGTCATGGCCCCGTAGGAAATGAAGCTTCACAAGCCCCATGGCACGTGGAGCCACTTGTTTACCATTTATCACCATCAGTCCTGAGTTATTTATTAACTCCAGGTCAGACAGCCTGACATTCACAGCCCAGGTAAGCCTAATCTTATTCTCCAGCTGAGGGAACCCCCAGATCTTTACCATTTCCGACCAGATTTCATCATGGAAAGCACATTACCATCCGAGGCCTGATTTTTGAATGCCAATAACAGATGTGCAACTGCCAGAAGAAGGAAATGCAGACCTTTGCTAGACTTTGGCTGCAGAAAGGAGAGGAGAAAGCACACGGGAGCAGCTGGCCAGACACAGGCACCTTGTGGGGCCAGGTTGCCCCATGGGCATTCAAGGAAGGAGACGGCTGCTGGCACAGCTCCTCTGCACAGCTGGCAGCTAAGGGCTGCTCTTCCCCTACCCCACGTCCCTGAAAATGCGAGCCATGGCAGGGGGACATGGGGCGGTGAGGCCCCTCTCAGATCAGGCCAGCCTGTTTGGGAAGGCGGTCTGGAAAGGACAGTGCCAGAAGAAGGTGCCTGGTCAGGCATCCCGCCCCCTCATGGGGCGTAAAGACAGTCCCATAGGAGGTGCCCCTTCCAACGCAGACCTTCTTCTGCCGGGTGGGAGCCCAGCCCRCGACGGCAGCCAGGCAGAGCAGCTGGGTGGAGGGGACACGCTCTGCACGTGGCTCATCCACGGCAGTGCTGCCGAGGCCATCCCTGAGGCCGTGCTTGGTGGAGCTGAGGACAGGCCCATTTGCTTACTGGGGAGACCAGCTGAAATTCAGAGCATGCAGCTTTGGTCCTATGATTCTTTTGGGGGGACTTAAAATCCAAGAAGTGTCACACGGCCTCCTCTCTGCCAACCCCAGAAAGAGCCACCATCTCCCCAGGACCTGGAGACCTCGTCCTGTCCCCTGCAGCAGGGCTCATCAAAGCCCCCGGGAACAGGTTTTCTTTGTCCGGCAAAGATCCCAAGCAGAGTTAAATATTGTTTTCATTGGAAACTTTTCATTTTACTTCAGCTCACACCAGACTAAATGTTTGAAATACTCATCTTTGGAGCTCCATGTTTGCAGTTCCTATTTTCCCTCTTCTTTACCTTTCCACTACTGAGTCCAACAGAATAGCAGGTAGCCTCACCCAAACTCAGTCCCACTGGCTCCTTTCCTACTATCTCTCCAAAAGTTTCAGAGAAGTGATAATATGGCCTTTCCCTTTTCCGTCTGCCGCCTTAAGTTTACCAAAGCTGGAGACTTCTTTTGTGAGGTTGCAATGCTTTAAAGATCAAAAAGAGAGGGACAAAAAGAGGGAAAAAACATATTGGAAAGAACCCTCTTTGATATTTTTCAGTCTCTTATACCTGGTAACAGAAATGGAAAAATGAAATTCAAAATTTTCAGTGTTTTTTGGTTTTTTCAAAAATTGGAAATTTAAAGTTACAGATGTCATTTTTTAAATCAATTCAAAAATTTGTTCAAAAGCAACATTTTCCTGCAACAAGTGGCTTAAAAAAGCCATGATTAAATCCTTTATTTTGGCAGGAATGTTTTTAAGTCACAGAAGTCTGAGTAGCTCTGTTCCCTGCTGTGAATGCGTGAAGATGTGCCCAAAGCATGTCCATATCTATATGGAGCTGTAATCTGGTTTTCTTTAGGGTCTTTTTTACTGGTCTTGAAGCTGCATGAGAACTTCCTTGTTTTGTCTTCAGTATAAGGGGATACAAAGTGGGATGTTACCGTCCAAAAAGTGCAAGGACAACTGTGAGTGCACACAGACCTGTGAAATTGAATTCAAAGCTATGAGACATTCTACAGTGCTGTTAGCCTGTTACTCATTTGATATTCATCTCAGATCATCCATTTGTATTCATGATCCTTTTACTTGCTGGAATTCTCTAGCAATCTCTAATTCAAAAATGTTCATTTCCCACTTGAGATTTCAGAGGAACTGGGCAAAATTGTAATTTACATGATAATCAAGGTCTCCTTGAAGGAAAGTGTATGAACTAGATAAATTAGCCACAACCCAGAAAGAGTAAGGATATCTATCAAAAGTTGTTCATTTAATTCCGAAGCCCAGGTGATCAAAAAGTATTTGTTTTGTAAAAACTAGGAGAACAGCAGCAAAAGGAAGAAGATGTTTTACAGTGAGATCTGTATAGCGGAAAGCCCTTCCGAAGCAGTTGCAGAGGCTCAGGGCGACCGGGAAGTTGCGTTATCGTGGCTGGGGGACCCTTGCCCTCGGTCAGTGGGAGGAACACAGAAACCCAACGCCAGAGGAGCTCACAGAGAGGTCAAGGAGTACTTGGGCGGTGAAGCCTGGCCTGAGGAAGAGCCAAGGGAAGTGAGAAAGCCGGGTGCGGGTGTGCAGAGAGGACGAGCCACCGCCCCTGCCACACAGCCAGAATTGCGGCTATCCAGTGTAAGGAAAAGGCACAGGTGAGACAGGATAAGTCTTCTCATTAAAAAAAAAAAAGCAGCTGCAAAATGAGAAATAAACATAATCTGTCCGCCGTGCCTGTGGAGGACAGGAGATGAAGCACCAGGCATACACTGCAATAGGGAAGGCAGAGGTGAGAGGAGACAGCCCTGGGGTAGGCTGCCGGGGTGTGAGGACGTGTCTGACAAACACCCGTGGGACCCACGTGTGGCTGGTCCTGTCTGGGAAACGGGGTGAACAGCAACCGCTTGAGGCCCCTTCCAGCCCTGCGGGCCTGCGCTCGGGGGCTAGTGATAGTCAGTCAGCTTCGTGCCCGCCCCCCCTCCTTCCTCCCCGAGCTGCAGCAGTCGCCTACGCTCCTTCCACGAAGCTCACCCGCCTTTTCCCGAGAGTTACCGGCTTGCCCCGTGAGAAGTGCTGCGACAGTGCTGGCTCCTTCCTTTCCGCCTTAGGAAATCATGAGACCTTACTGGTGGCACAGCTGGTGCTAGCACTAAAAGTGCTGGGTGCCATCTAGAGGCGCGTCCGCTATCTCCCCTACACCCCAGAGCAACTGCTTGTGGCATCTCATCCAAGGAGCCATGCTCAGGCACACTGACTTTGACCAAGCAAACAACGCTGCTGGCAYGGTTATACAGGATTTTCATTTTTTAGCCTTTTTGTATAGCTCTTATTTTAAGTTGGGCATTTTTGATCCGGTTGTGGTCTAGCTGTAATATCCCATGCTATGCCACAACATTTACAAAAATAAGCATCGTTCCAAGGGAAAACAGTGACTTCATTGACTAGAAGCACTTCTGATTATTTCCAAGCATAATGGGAGAAGAAGCAGGCCCAGAGATTCTGGTGTTCCTGAGCAATAAATATTTGAGCAGTTTGTAATTACTGAACTGTATTTTGTAGTCTTTCGGCTGCATATTCCCTGACTGACAGCACAGGCCAGCCAGTTCTTTTCTTGTTCATAATAATGGCAGCTTATCTGCCTGTAGTGCCAATGAAAATAAATCATCCGGTTGCCTTATGTTCTATGCGGGTGAAAATAGAGTCATCAGTGGTCTGTGTACTTCTATGCTAACATTACGCCTACAACATTTTTTTTTAATTGAATTGCAGGATTTTGAAGAGACTACTATGTACTGGAAAGGAACAGAGATCTGAGGCTCAATATATGCAAATGATAAGGTTACAATACTTTCATTGTTAAGTTTAAATAATGTTTTTTCAAATTAGGTTTGCATGTATGAATTTAGTGTTCTCATTGACTAGAGTGATGTACAATAGACCACCCACAATTTGTAATAGCGCTATGAATTTGTCCCTCTGTGGACAGGCATCACTTAGTTTTCCATCCCCATTCTGTCAATATATCTTCAGCCTGGCCTTAATCGTTCCTGCTAGATGAGCTGTAAGCATATCCGGATCACATAATTTTTCATTGTGGGTTCATACACAGTTAAATGATGATTTTAAGTTAAAAGTGTGCAAATCTTTGAGAGCTAAGACCTGTACCACTGAACTAGGATCAAACTTCAGCATTTTCCACTCATTCAGTGTGGGAGTAAATCAGGATTTATTCTTCCGAAATCAGACATTTGCATCATTTTAAAACAGGAATAAGTGAACACGCTTCTTCTGTCAAGGGGGAACGAAGTAGCAAGTTAATTCTTTTCACTACGTACTGGGATCATCTGCTGCTTTGCAGTAGTTTTCTTGTTGTTCCTATTACTGACCCCCCCCCAGTTTCATTAAAAAGTAAGTGTGTAAGCAATCAAATATGGAGCAGTTTGTGGAGGAACTGCTCCGACTCAGATCCTCTCCAAGATAAAATTATATAAGTTGAAAGCCAATGAGGGAAGGAACTCTAGTTGTATTTCCATCTGGAACATATGTCCTGTCCCCTTTCCCCCAGCACTTGATAGGGAGATGCTTAAGCAGGTTATTATTTATGTCAGTGCAAACTGGTGGTACCAGGCATGTCTCTGCAGTGGTGAAGGGAAGTATTAGCACCAGCATCTTTGCACAGCATATGTATGTGATGAGATAATAGACATCTGGCCCTGAGCAGCTACTGGAACTCTGTAAATCCCTTGTTTTGTAGTTATGCACAGAAAAGCTACCTCCAGCTTGTGTAGTCTGTAGTAATAAATTAAAGATCAAGTTGGTCCTTATAAGGCACTGAGTTGTGTAATGCTGTTTTCAGATCCCCAGCTTAACACTTGTGCCCAGATGCCCTCAGGGACACCAGTGCCTAAAGAGGGACTCAGGTAGTTGTCAGGTGTCTATAGTTTTGCTTGTAAATCTCTAAGGTTTGCCTTGCTTCCCTGCACCCCTAAGCTGCTGTTGGTTTGGCCAGCCTTGCAGTTTGGCAGCAGCCCTYGGGCCGCGCGTCTCTGCCTGAGGCAGACCCCGGACCTCATGCACGCTGCCAGGCAGAGCCTTCCCATAGGAGCACACATGCCCACAGCGCCCTTTGCACCCCAGATCACCTCCTTGTCCCACACCTTGGTGGTGGGAACTAGTTGTCCAGGATGTGGGAAGCCTCTGGTCACCTTATTCTTGGCCTGAATGAATATGAATACCAAATTTTCCACTTCCAGGAAAGTTTTTTCCTTTCCACTTTTTCCTGGGAAAGGAAAGATGGGTGTTCAGATCCCTGCTCCAGTCACGGATTGTGCATTTTATCCAATTACCATTTAGGATAAATGCCCTAAGTCAAGGTTAACGTATAGTTAGTCTTATCCCAAATCAAGGAGATTACAAATGCCATTAACATGCACTGCTGTTGAGGAAGATGAGAGTCGACAATTCATCAGAGTGCTACGATTATGGTAAGTGGTTACTGCAGAACAGACCGCACAGTAAATTCTGTGATGAGGCACTTCCAGTTCAAAATCCTTTGGGATGGGCATGGGACCGAATTCTACTCTCTGTGGGTCCACAGTTTGCATCTCTGTGGCTTTATGTGGTAAACTGGAGGGCTATTTGATCTCCAGTACCAAGAATAGGAATGAAGTGTCTCATTCCACTGCATGATATTCTGCAAATATCTATTTGAGTAGCCAGGTCTGAGTAAAAAAAGAAATCAAATAAAGGGATGTGGAAAAATCTCTTTATGCCTATAAAAGGATCACTTCAAAACCACAGGATTTTGTATAGGAACCTTTTTCCTTAAATAGTAGAAACAGTCACTGGTTACATTCCATCAGAGTAAAAAATGGGAGCTTAGAGGAGAGCCGTGGTATCCAATCACAGTTTCCTCTCCCTCATACTCTCCCTCTTCCTCTCCCTCCTCCCTCCCATGTATGTACCTTCTTTCAAGCCCAGAAACTGTGGAAGTAGGAAGTATGAAAGCAAAATCTGTTCTATAGGTATATATATGTATATTGCAAAGATTTTGCTTTCATGTTTCATGTACGTATATATATAATCAAACTCATATATGTATATGCTGCACAGCTAAAGAGGAACTGCATGGTGTGATTTTCCTGCATTCCTCAGGAAACACCACTTTGTCCCATTTTCCCACTGAGATAAGGAAAACTTGGCAGTGAATTTTGCTGGATGGCTCAAATACCACTGCTATCTCCTTCTTCAGAATAACACCTGCAGCCTTCGCCCTGCCCACGATGAACTAGAAGGCAGGGGGAATAAAAATCAAAGCTCTTCAGCAGTGCCCTTAAGAGGGCAGTGGGCCAAATCCTGCCCTGCAAAACCATACTGACATCACTGGGATTAGATGGGCTGCTAATCAGGACAGTGGGATTTGTGTCAATCTCTTATTTAGGATGAGATTCTGAGTCCCCCAGGGTTAAAAGTTAGCAGAACATGGGATGGCTATAGCAGCAAAGGGGCAGGCAGGTCTGTCGGAAATGGCACTGCCCCAGGGTCCACTGCGTGCGTGCTGGCATGCACAGTGGGAAGGGAGGAGCGAAGGTGGGGACCGGCTCTCCCAAGGAGCAAGACCCTGATGCCTCTAAAGGAAAGGGTCCTGCCGCTACTGTTAGAAGCTCTGGTCTCCCAAATCACCAGCTGGCAGGAAGGGGGGAAAGATTTTTGTGATTTCAGTGTTCACTGTCCCCATTGCATCAGGTTTGCCTTGGGGGTGCGATGTGGAAAGGAGAAGACAGGTTTCCCTCATTGAACTGGAGAAGGGCTTGGCTTCACCTCAACCCTTATTCTGGGGACTGGTTAGAGACCAGAGAGTGTGTGTATGTTAGTACATTATAAGAGGAGTCTCATGTGGTCCAATGAATTTGCTGAAATGACATGCAGAATGGTCCTGGGGACTCAAGCTTTCCCCAGCCCATCCTCCTGCCCAGACCTAAGTCAGTCTTTACAGATGCCTGCATAACTATTTTTAAACACCTTGAATGACAGAAGCTCGACAGTCTCATGAAACAATTTATTTCAGTGTTTCATTATCCTTACTATTAGAAATGCTTTCTTAAATCACTCTTTTTGAATTTTTCATGCATTGTTCCTACCTACAGCAGGGACAGAGAACAGGTTATTTACTTTCTTTTTGCACAGCCTTTTATGTGTCTGAAGGCCATTATTTCTCCCTTCAGCCATCTACTCTCTAATCAAATTCTGCCTTCCTGCATCATTCTGTTTATTTTTCTATTGGTATGTACCTTTCTTCAGGAGTAGCACCACATCCATAAGAGTCTCTGGATGAAGTTTTACACTAACAGAGGGAACTAAACAGAGAGAAAGGAGGTCTTGAAAGCTGTATTCCTATTTACATTTTCTACAATGGATTTTTTTTCAACAACATGACATTATAGATACACATTCAGCCTGTGATCCATCACAACCTGCAGGTCCTCGTAGCTGAACTGCTGCCAGGCAGTCATTCCCCACCCGCTGTCACTGACACTGTCAGCTCTCAGAAAAGCTGTGCATTAATCCCTCTTGAACTGCATCCTATTTCTTTTCAATACATAGCTCCAATTTGTCATTCTTCTAATGTGCACCTGACTCAGCAACCACCTTACATTTAACAAGAACATGCTCTATTTTTCCATTGTCCAAGCTATCAATGAAAATATTGGTTAGTCTTGGGATGAAGGGAGACCCCTCCCCCAGGGAGCCTCATTCAAACCACTCCTCTAGCCAACAAGGGAGTGCTGATGGCTTCCAAATACAACTTTCTAATGGTTTCACCCTCCCCATTACAGTTTCACTTTGATCGTATTTCTGTTGCTTGCTCATGAAAATGTCACGTAAGTGATGGACTTGTCACAGTTTGCAGAAACCAGGCATAAAGGGCCACTGGGATGGAAGTGCATCACACTTAATTTACAAGCAAAGTGTGGGGTAACACAAAAATCCACCAACAGCAGATAGCACTGCATAGAGCTCACCAGTCAGGGGGGAGGCCATGGGGGCTGTGTTGCACCCACTCCATGCAGAGAGGGGGGAAAAGGAGAAGGCGACCCAGTATGCCTCTGCCACCTACCTTTACTTGCTGCTGCCACCACCCAAGTCCTGAAGGAGAGGCAGAAGAGGGCTTCAGAAATGTGAGGAGCAGTGAGAGGAAAGCTGCTGCTATGGGGCTGCTGGGAGCAACCATAATGGATGTGTCCCATGTGCTGCAGTCACTTGCGTCACTCACAGCATGGGCCCTGCTGCAAGAAATCTTTGTAGCCCACCATCGTGGTATCCCACAAGGCCACACACTACCCATGGCTGGCTGGCACAGGCAGGGGCTTGAAACAGGACAAGGGCTCTGATGCTGCAGGGCAAAGCAGGTGAGGGGCTGGGAAGCATGGGATAGGGGCCATGTGTCTCTCATTCAGTGAATGCAACTGATTTCTGCTCCCATAATAAAAATAAGCAACCCCGTAGTGATTAGAGCTGTACATAAGGCTGGCTGCCTCCAGAAGTATGGATGATTATGTTTCTACTTCATGCACCCTTGCACCTTTTACCAAGTCCTACCCCCTGCAAAGGCCACAGTCCTTATACTGCACATGCACAGATTTCTAGGAAAATTGTTGGTGCAGTTAGCAAAGGATAAAAAGTATTTTCGATGTAATTGCTCAACCTCCTTTCCAGAGAGCAACACATTATACAGCTGGAGACACACTGCTGGAGAAAGCGCACCCAATGTACTGGCCTAGCAAACGCCTCCTGAACATTTTTTAATGTGACCTGGCAGCAAACCAGGGTAAATGGCATGTTCTTCTTCCAGTGCTTTGGCCCAAAGTGTGTATTTCAGAGGCTTAAAAGAACAGTCAGTCAATTAAATGTGATAAACGAGGCCATTTGTCACCAGCATTTTAGCTTTTCTTTTAAAGTATAAAATGAGATAATGAGCAAGGCTTGAAGAAATCCTTTGTGGTGTTAGGAGCCAGGGGCACATGATATACAGAACGGATTTTCTGCCTCTCCCATCATGTGTATGCGATCTGACAATACTCCCCCTCATGACACAGAAATCAGAGACAACATGAAGGGAAAAAAAATCGCTAATGGATGAAAAACCAGTGACATGTTGCAATAAAGTTAAGAAAAAAAAAATGCACTCAGTTAGGGGCAAGTTTACCTCCATTAGCCTTCYTTAAGTTCCTATTTTAGATGCTGGTCAATAGGAATACTAATACAGGGATAGCTTAATAGTGAGTCTGGCTTACAAACAAGCCTTGGGTAGCATAGTTACAGGCACACCAACTGTTCAGTGAGAAACTGCAGGGTATGCAGCCAGGGGTGTGCAGCAGTTGAGGGCAAAGGTGGATGGTCCCTTTCCTCCCCCAGCGCTGGAGATGGGGCATGACTGCGAAGGCGCTGGGCTATGCAAGCCAGAGGGTCCCAGGAGTGCGGGAGTGCCAGGGCTTTGGGGCTCAGGGCATGACGAAAGGAGTGGGCCATAGAAGGGGATTCCTCCTTGCAGCTGGAATTACGTGCCACAGAGCGGCCTTTTGAGACAACCCAATTACCAGGTGTTTGCAGTTACTTATAGCACAGTGAGACCTGCCGTTCACAGATAGTCACATATGCAACGCAATGTGGGTACATGCAAATTAATGTGGATTAGGATCCACAGCTGGCTATGGAGCTGGGTCTGGCTCCGTGGCTGGAGTATTTCCAGCTCTTTTAAAAATGTCACCTTTATTTCTGACAGATCCCCTAAAAGTGTTTCAGTTTGTGCTCTGCACTTTCCTATCATGTATGCCTAGGAATGAGAAAACATTGACTGCAATAGGTGAAACCTCTGTGCACACACAGCATGTTACCAACATTGACTGTATTCTGTGGCTCTTCAAYAGGCACCTAACACCAGCCTGTTTACCCGCATGCGAATGCTCCTTTTGGACCTTTTTCCCCTTTCCCCACTGCATCTCCCTACTTGTGCTTTCACAGTAAGGAATTACTTTGTTTCTTGTTTTTCTCCATCAATCAGTTTATGCTGAATATACTGAGATAGGAGTGCAGGTAAGTATGGTTGTGCACAAGCATGAACAGATAGCTAAGGCGACCAGAACCACTGACAGAGCTAAGGCGACCAGAACCACTGACAGTTTGTCTCTATGACCTATGTTTTATTTATGTCTGTACTGTGCTGTCTTGGCAGAGTTTGATTTAGCCCTGGGATGAAAATCCTGCCTTCTTGTGTAAACATGGACAGCCTCACACATGCTGCTGACACTAAATAAATAATACATGCAGTACATGAAATCATATATTTTTAAGGAAACTTCCCAGATGCACCAGTGTAATCAGAAAGTAACTCAAAAGATAAAGAACTAAAATCTTATTAAGAGAACTGCATGAAACTGGGTCCCAGTCAGGTACCAGATGAACAAATGCCAAACACACAATTCAACCAACGACTCATCATGAGGTTACCTGAAAATCAGTGTGTTTTAAGCTCATAATGAACTTTGCAATGGCCTTCAATGAGGTTGTGTGCTAAGGATGGCCCTTGCCAGGGGTTGTTACCAAGCAGCACGATGATGGCAGCAAACAGACAGCTGCACGCATGCAAACATTTCCACCAAAGCTCACGGCTGCCTCTCACATTAGTGAGTTCTGTGCCAGAGGGAATTTTTCTAATGAAGTTTTAAACAACTAATTTAGAACCAAATGCTGTACTGTATTAAAACTAATAGTAACAATGAGGTATCTGTCCCTGCCTTCCATGGAGGCAGGCTCAGCCCCAGCCTGTGGATTATCCAGACCAAGTCTCACTGAAAGAGTGGAATAATCCTGCAGAGGCTCTTGGTGTGCTGCCCGTTTCCTATCCTTCTGACTTGCTTGGTTCCAAAACAAACTCCTCTTGCAACGGCCCAGGCCATTTTAACTATGCATTCCTGCTTGTAACACGATCCCTTTTGTATAAGGTGGACTGGTACAATTCAGTGAACTCTAAAGGAAAATGATCCCAAATAATTGTTGGAAATGATTGGAAAGAAATGTCTCATAAAATGACATCCTCAGCTAAACAGAGGATTGAATATTTCAGATGCATTTAGTTGTGAAATGGTGTGTTTTCAAAAGCATGGTGACTTACCCCCTGGGAAAGGCAATGGAGGTTTGAGATTCATTGCTGACGTCTTTCCTTCCCTCATGCTAGGAGCCCTTGGGACTGCTACCTGCACAGCCAGGTGGTTGAGTATCACAGAATCACAGAATGGTTGAGGTTGGAAGGGACCTCTGGAGATCATCTAGTCCAACCCCCTGCTCAGGTAGGGTGACCTAGAGCACATTGCCCAGAGTCATGTCCAGATGGCTTTTGAATATCTCCAGGAATGGAGACTCTACAACCKCTCTGGGCAATTTATTCCAGTAAATAAGTTTTTCCTTACGTAAAGAATAAAGGATAAAAGTGCTACCGCCGTGCCTCTGCACCAAACAAATGTGAAGTCTGCACTGTGGTCTCTAGGTACATTAGAAATGCACTGTCCATCCCTTCTGCAGCAGAGGTTTGCTGGCAACCACGTCATTTATCTAGAAGTGAGGAGGACATGGAGAAGGAGGCTCTCACTCCTAGAAATGCAGATTTACAGCTTTGGGAAGATGGCTTTTTTTGCAAACACTTTCCATGGTTTTGTTCCTCCTGTCAGCTCTGCAGAAAGTTGAGACTTTTTAAAGCTGCATTAGCCTCCCTCAGGAGCCCTGTTTTCAGATCCCTTCTCGACCGAATTCGGAGCAGGGACATCAAAGGCAAGACAGATCTGGTCCCATGTTCACTTTGATCCATTTGGAGCTGTTCTGGGCGGTTGGAGCTTGCCATGGTGTTCAGAGTCTTTTGAAATATTTGCTTATCTGACTGATGAGAGAGTTATTAAATAAGTTATGATGTCTGCAATTTTGTGTAAACAATTTACAGTGCCATGATTGATGCTGGGTGCTGTTTGGAGAGCAGCAAGACTGATTGTATATACTGGGTTTCAGCTTGGAAAGTTCAGCTCCAAGTCTGTGCAGCATTATACCCAACAAATAACAACAGTTAATCATTAGGACTCATGCTATTTTCAGTGGTTGTAAAGCCATACAAACACAGCCGATTAAACCAATGCTTCTTTGAGGCAAATARCTGTTTCCAGGTTTTACAGAGAGCAGATGCTGAGGCCGTTCTAAGAGCAATTTCTAATCTCTACAAAGGATGTTAGTTGCCTGGGGCTGAGCGGTGCCACAGAGGCCCCTTGCCTGCCGGCAGCCCCCCATGCCCTCCGCTCGATCCCTCCGGGGTGCCTCGCTCTGCAGCACAGCCCTGCCGAGGCACCACCACCACTGAGGATCTCTGAGCCAAAGCGGCCATGTGGCCAATGACCAGCTAGGCCCTGCGTCTCGTGCATGCAGGCCATGAGCTGGGAAACATCCCTCTGCCATGCAAACCATCCCCAGGGTGTTTAAGCATCCAACACTTAAGCATCCAAATGAGAAAAATCCTATTCTCTGGAAGAGGAGGTGTTCTTGGCTCCTGCTGGTCTCCATCCTACCCTCCGCTTGAAGGCCATGGGCGTGTAAGGACTGCGGTTCATGGGAGCACGTAGCTCGGCTGGGTAGCCAGACCTATTGCGGAGAACTACAGCCCCTGGGTTAAGGTATAAACTTCAGAAGTTCCCATGAAATGGAAATCCTGTACCCAGTGCAGCAATGCAGGAACTGTGCTATAGCTACCCTGGGAGGGCAAAAGCTTGTAAGGAGAGGAAGAAAGAGCCCTTTCATGCTACAGATGCTCAGATTCTGCAGGGAAAAAAGAAATAATAAAAAAAAAAGATTTAAAATTTTTATTTTAGAAATACTTTTTCAGACACCTTCACAGTCACAGTTCCTTGCCAGATGCTGTGAATAAAGAACATGAAGAAATTAAAAGGAAGGAATCGACCCTGACACTGATACAAGGTGGCTGACTGGGTGTAAAGAGTGACTGGATAAAGACTCCCCATACCCACTCCGAGAAAAATATGCTTCCTCTTAGTGGAGCAAAGTAATGAAGTATTGATTTGACATCTGAAATTATTAAAGTATGATACTACATCCATGTTGCTGAATGGCATTGTGTGATGGAGAGAAAAGGACAAGGAGGTCTTTCCAGTTCAGGCTGAAAAAAGGAAAAGGATGTCTGAAACATGGACTTTCCACATATTGCATTCACCTTGGGAGCAAAGTAATACTTAATTCCATCCCGAAGTCCATCCTGTTTCCACAGTCATCCTCAGCCACCAGAAATTGATAATTGATAACTCCAGCTTCACCAGTAACATTCACTCTCAAAATGATGTATCTTTGCATTTAGTCTGTTGAAATTTGAACTCAGAGCAAGAAGGATCTTGATCAAAACACAGCCTGTCTTTTTCTCACAAGGGACGCTCCAGAGAAGCACTGCACTTACCAAGGCAAGCGAAGGTTTCAGGGGACCTGAGGGACTGCAGGCTGATGGCACCACTGTCTTGGTCTCCACGGAAATGGGGCTTGATGTAATTAATGACAAAGAACTGGGACCACACAAGAACAAGAATAAAAATGATTCGGGGAAACTCTGGTAATACTCCTTGTTTAGCTACAGTGATTAAACTCAAATAGAGCCTGGAACAGGAAGATGAAGTTCAATTATAGCTGATGGAACATCATAATGAATTCTTTCTTTTCACTTGCCTTCGCTAGTGAGTAATCCAGCTCCTACCCAAAACCCATGTTGACAAAGGAGATTTTGCCATAATCTTTTTCATCAAGATGCTGGAAGAATACAGAATTAGAATTGCAGAAGATGATAGACTATATTTTTAACTTTTAAAAGGTTAAAATCCAGCCAGCAAGTTCTTCACCACTGATTGTTAAATATTCTGATTATTTCATGAAAACTGTAACAGATTACATGAACGTAACCAAATACTTTGGTAAGTCTACTTTCAGCTAAAATTACATACAAACAAATGGCTTACTTAGTGAAGATTTTGGATCCTCTATTTTACTTACAATATCAAAATCTTCTTATTGTGAATGGTGAGTCATTCCTAGATTTGAGGAGTCAAAAGGAAATGTATAGAACTTGTTTTATGTTTATTCTTATGTAAATATATCTCAAGGGCCATTTGCTCAGAAAATGCCAAGATTTGCATGTACAGAAATTACAGTTTCAATAATACTGAAAGGTTCCTTTTCTGTGGCTAGGGAGTTATACATTAAAAAAAAGAAAAAAAGAAAAGAAAATACACAGTACTCTTCTGCAGAACTCCACCCAAAACTAGAAGTGAAAAATTTGAGCAAACTGTGGAAGCCCTAGGTAGGCACTCAAAATTATGAGGACAGCCAATGGTCACAAATGAAGAAGCTGGCATGTTTCCAGTTCCTACTCCTCAGCTTGGTCATAGCAGAATCTCAGTTATCAACTGCAGATATGTTCCTAGTCTGTTGAACCTGTCTCCAGGAGCCCCCCATGCAGGGGTGGACATGCTCCTCAGGCAGCCCCTGCCCACAAAGCTCTAGCAAGGGACAGCTGGCCTCTCATTGATGGCTATTACAGGCTACCTGCATTTTGAGTCCAAATGTATTTTAAACTACAAGGAACAACTGGATCTAGATTTCAGTGTGTTCATCCTCAGCTGTTAGAAGTGCCATGCATTTGACTGTAGGAAGAAAAGGCTATCAGTACAACATCCCTGCATCCAAAAAGGCCCCTATTCCTGGAAATTATTATGCTATTCAGTTCCTGGGACAGAAACAACATGAATACTAAAATCTGCACTGTGTTTCTTGAAGTTGTTTGGCATGGTTTGAGGATTAGGTCTGCAAGCCCCATGGAGCAGGCACTGGCTTTCTGAGTTAAGTGAGTTACAATCCCAGCACAAGGAGATGCTGGCCCACAGTGGGGCTGTTAGGTGGAAATGCAATTCAAATATATTAAAAAAAAAAAAAAAGTTGGGGTCTTTTATAAATGGCAATCTTGTACAGCAATTTATAAAGAGCTCAAGGGATGTTATTGTTTAAATAAATATTTAAAGGAGATTCATCTCAATTTAAACACAGAGAGCTATAGCATGTGGAAAGCAGCAACATTTGATTATATAAGTGCAAGAGGCCAAAAGCAAGTGGCTATGAACAAAGGAGGAGGAGGAAAAAGCAATTTCATTTCACTCTGTTTCTTCAAGCTACATTATTGACAGCAGCATTTCTACCTGGTGTCAAAGTGCAGCAGGGATAAAAACCCTTGCAGTCGCAACAGCGAATACTGTGTGAGAAAGCCATTCTGCAGCCCCTTTTCAGCATTTTGTATCATGAAATTGCTCATGGTACAGGTAAATGGAGAGTTTAGTCCCCTCGTGCGCTACCAGAGCAACCATCACCCTGCCTGGCAAGGTAACAGCCCTTCATATGGCGGTTTGGCTGTGGGCGCGAGGAGCGGGTGACACAGGGAGGACCAGCTGGGCTGTAGGATCCACCATGGGAGCTGCCAGGTCTATGACAGAGGAACAGTCACAACCTTGATACTAGAGGGCTGCAAACTGTGACATGTGCACTTTAAAATGCTGCTTGGTTTGGTTGGGGATCAGGGATGGAAACACAGACGAGAGTTTATTACACTCTGCCGGCCGCAGAACTGGAGTCACCTTGTGCGGTGTAGCTCAGCACAGCCAGCGCTCAGCACTACCCTGCTAGAGGCTTAATAAAAGGAGGKGCTTTCTGCCCTGCAGATAGAAAAAGCCAAGGGCATAAACATCCAAACTACAGAATCAGAAAAGAAGAAAAAACAGAGAGATTCATTGCTGAGGGACCAGACTGCTAAATAAAAGTGAACACATGCCAAAACATTGTAAGCAATTAAAAAACCTCAGTGAGTTTGAGGTTATCAGGAACCTGTTTATGTTATAGTCTCATATCTAGATTTGGACTATGGGATTCACATGATATTATAAATGGATTGACAGAAATGGACTTGCAGGAACCCATGACATTTGCCTCAGGGTAGGAAAACTGAATTTACATCAGGGAACCTGTTTCCCAGATAGTCTTTACCAGTGCAAAATGCTGAAATGTTCCTCTTCCTCACTCCATGCTAATCTTCTTTTGAAAAAGGTAAAGCTTTTTTCCCTACCAGAAAAGAATTTTCTTTTCTGATATAGCTTTGTATCCACTTTCCTGAATTTAAGTCAAAGGCCAACAGGACACAAAATAAATCACTTTTCTGAAGTGACCCTGAAACTAAAGAATTCTTTAAAGGTCACAAAACCCAGATTACATGTATTTCATGGTTACATCTGAAGATATGGCAGAGCCTTTATACAAAGTAGGACATGATTTATACAGGAGAATACTRTCTGGGTTATCAAGATGGTTGCTACAAGAGTAGCCAGCTAGGACTGTATCTTGGTAAGAGACAAAATCTGTTCATCAGTTCATGAATGATCTTTGGTGCTTCACTCTATCCCACACCACTGGGTAGCAGAACAAAATAAAGATCCTAGATTCTGCTGGTTGCCTTGCACCACACTGCTAGCCCAAAGCTTCTGTAGCATTCCCAAATACAGCTGCCAAGCAGCCCTCCAAGGGGGGATACCGTGTATGGTGTGAGATTCCACAAGGTCCATATGCCATTCTCTGGGCACTACTGTGGTCCAGGGCATCATTGGAGGACCAGGCATACAGAAAGTGTCTTCAGCAGCCTTTGGCAGCTTGGAGACGTCCCCAGAAGACGTTGGAAACCTGAACAAATTACAGCAGTCACAGGAATGCACTACATCACCTTTGTCTGGTCTGCAGCTCAGGAGTCAGACCTAGCTCACAGCTAATTCTGCCCACATCACAGATCACTGGGATGTTTCCTAGCATGCTGTTCTTGGCAAAGGCTTGGCTTCATAAGCCATGGCTGTGCACAGGTGGCTCTGGAGATGATCCAAGTGTGCAAATTGGTATCTGGGGCCAACTACAAGAAAGGTAGCAAGCCTCTCTCAGGGCTGGGATCGACCTGGTTCTCTGCAGCCACAGAATCTGGGGACCTCAAAGGTGCTATAAAACCACCTTTAAGTCTCCGTCTGCTTGTCTGGCATGGCTCAGGACAGAAGACTTGGCCCATACAGTCTGCAGAGACAGGGGTTTGCAGAGTAGGTCAAGCATATCGTTTGGAAAAAAATGCTAATTTTCAAGACAAAGTATTTCATAATTCATGACTATATGGAAATAAATGGGGAGGAAGAATTACACCAAATCCCTATTTTGTTCATCAAGGAACCGCAGAACTAATTTCATGTACTTTAATCTTCAGCAAAGGCCAAATCCCAAGGCACAGCATTTTAGTAATCATTGAACTAGTCATGTTACACATACTGGTTTAATTCAACCAAAATCATAGGAAGAACATGATGGGATAAAGCAAGTAGCTAGCTGGGAACAGAGCTGGGGAGAAGCTGGGTCCAAGTCTCAAGTAGGTCACAAGCAATGCAGGTTTTGCTTTAGGACCCTTGAGGTGACCTAACTCTTTCACTAGTCCTTGAGCAATGGGAGGAGCAGGCTGAATCAGAAAGTGTTGCGGATTAGGAGGCTGCAGTGCATTCAGAGCTACGCAAGAGATCTTACACAATTCAGGCTTCCCCCTACAACTACCTTTTTGCTTCATTAGTGATGTTAGTCCCCACCTCTAATCATCACATCAAAATTGTAACAGCACAGTTTCCTTGAGCTATTTCTTTTGTGACAGCTTTCCCAAGGGCGTCCTCTATAAGCATCTCCGGTCTTTTGACTGCAAGTCTCCGCTCCACCCATCAGCTCTCATCCAGGTCAAAGTCTAGGGCACGGTTTGCCACCTGTCCAGAAAGCACTTCCATGTTTTCCTCTATGCCTCCCTGACACTTGGGGAAGCTGCCCATAAGCATCCACCACCTGTGGCTGCTTGTAAGCACCCACTACAACTTCTAGCACAGCCTGTGAGTAGGATGCCTATGAGCTGATGATGATGAAACTTCACAGCATGCCTTTGTGAAAGGATCGGCCTGTACAGGATGTTGGATAGCACATAGCCAGCAGAAGGGGAAGTGGGAGAATCCACCCCAACTATGACTGCAGCAGGAACAGAAACATGCACACTGTAACTACCTACCTTTGAATGTGGAAATCACGTCAAGTGGTAAAATGGAAACCCTGACATTTCACCATCTGTCTTCAAATGCTGCATATATATTCTATACAAAAATAGGTTATAAGAATACTGTTAGGACTGCAAAATGCATGAGGCAGGAGATGCCAAAATTAGGACTCCCTCGTGCTGTGCATTATGATACGCTTGTCAGTAAGATGATCACACTGTATTTTGCCAGAGGTCTCTGCTTTATCCCATGGTACAGGATGGACTGTCTTAGCTGAAAAAGTTGTTATATAGAATTTTGCTTTCTCCTTATTGCTCAGTGCAGTCCTAGGCTTTATTTGCTATTCAAGTCCTCCTCTGAATACAGATGACTAATTTCCCTCACAGTGATTTCAGTGGCACACCTCCCTGTGGTATCTGTGTGCTTCACAAGCATTTCTGAGCTCTGGTACCTCTGTCAGGTGTGAGGTGGTGCTTTATCCACTTGAATGAAATGGAAATAGAAATGCAGGAAGAGCCAGGACTTCAGGCAACCAGTTTGATCACATCAGGTCCCATGTTGTCAGGGCTCAGGCTTGATCGCCTGCTCCTGCTGTCCCCCACCGCTGTGACCCATGCCCACATCCATCTCTACAGGCTTGACAGGTCGCACACTCAGGGCCACCTCTGCTTCAGGGTCCCCAGATGAGGCACAAGGGGTGGCCAAATGGACATACTGAGGGCTTTGGCTTTGCAAGAGTGTTTAACATTAGATGGCACTGGATATGTTCAAGGCACAACTCCCATCAGCTCCAGCCCCAGGAGTGCGCGTTCAGCGCTGAGGTCTCACGGTGCCTGTGCAAAAAGGGGAACACACAACTACCAACTGCAAAGTGGTGAAAAACTCCATTTAAYCAGGCCCAAAAGACTCTGCAGGGGAGAGAGGGACTGAAGCCAGTTCTCTGAGGCATTTTCCAGAAAAGGCACCATGGATGGAGTAGCTCAGGTTTCATGCCAGGCTCTGGTTGTATAGACTCTCCCTACTGCTCACACCTTGACACTCACCTCCCTGCACTCTGCACCTTGTCCCTACCCTGCTCCAAAGTGGTCCTCGCTCCCAGCTCTCCACTTGCACCACTGACTCCCCATTCCAACCCCATGTCCTGACCAGGACAGTCACCCTTCATCTGTGGGATCCCAGTCTAGCCCTCGGATCATTGCCTAGGACCTTTCTCATAGCCCAGCATCGGCAAGACCCCCCAGTTGCCTCCTGGCCTCTGGCGTCCCTGGCTGCAGGGGGAAGATATGGAGGAAGGAGAGGGGTTCCCTGCTTTCCTTGCTGATGCCCAGCCCCTCTGCCCTGATTGCTCGGCTTCATCCTTGTCCCCAGGACTGGAGAAGGCCCTCGGCCTGCAGAGGTGGTGCACATGCAGCCTGGACCCTGCTGAGCTGTGRAGAGATGGCAGGCAGCAGCAGAAACTCAGCTGCGCAGTCTGGATGCACAAGAGCATTTGGGTCAGCACTGGGAGCTGCAGGGTGCTGGGCTGAGCTCGCTCACACGGGGAGAAACTGCAGGAGATTTTGACTACTCAGCCCCAGCACACCTCTAATAAGCTGTACAGTTGCTATTTTTTCCCTTCAAAGGCTATCACTAGGCCAAATTGGAGGAGTTTTCCAAAGTAAAAAAAAAAAAATCACTGTCCTGACACAAAGCTCAAGCTCTGCCAAATTTCAGATCTCTACTCCAAAGCACGGAGGGATAAGAACTATCCAAATAAAGGATCATCAGGTTCCCCCCTCCCATTTCTTCCTTTCTTTTTTTTTCCAATTGGACAACAATGTCTTTTTCCCTATGCTCATTCTTGGAAATGGCTGGACAGATTTGGCTGAAATTTTCCAGAAAAGAACTCAGCCTGAGGCAGACAATCAAGTTGGAAAAATTCGATCTAAATGGTTCAAGTCTGGCAAAGTCTGTGAATGCAGTATTACAGTGGGACACGTACAGGTAGCCTTCCTAACAGGAGCTGCAAGCAATCCCACCTTTGACATAGTCAAAGTTATAAAAGCTGCTGATCCTATTTTCATTCAGGTGCATCTTATCACCATTCAGGTATGGCACCAGGAAAATAACTTGAATTCAGAGATCCCACTGAGCTTTTTTGTGCTCTTAACAGCTCTCTCGACTTGAACAGCTCTTCCTAGCTAATGACTGGTTGTACGAAAAACACAGTTCCCTTGTCCCCAGTATTTGCATTTGAGCTTCTGCTTCTGGAATAGAGGCAGCTGATGCTAAAATGGGATTGCTCTCTGAGCTAATGTATTCAAAATTAATAAAAGAAATAAAGCAACACACTCTTCTGGCAGGTTCCCATGCATATTTTCCATAAAAGTTCATTTTTCCACATGAACAAATTGTGAGTATGTGGGGGATTTTCACTGAATCTTGATATGGAACTTAGAATTCTTGGCACTGCTCTGGGAAGTTAAAATGACATCAGTTTGACTTTCTATATTGAAATTTTATAGTTGCTGCCTAACCACATTTCTTTGTTCCCCACTTATTCTCTCTCCTCCAAGCCGCCTCTCTGCCACGGCTTGTTGTACACAAGTATCATTAAAAGCTCTGCATTTGTATTCCTCATAGCTCTGCTTTCCACTCCCTACACCAGGCACCTGATGATAAAGCTGCATTTCTTCCTCCAAGACAAAGCAGCATTGTTGGTGCTACCTTTGCCAGCCAAGTGGCCCCGCAGCTGCATGRCACGCGGCGCTAGGGAGCCCGGGCTCGGCGCTCAGGTCCTGTCCCTTTCTCTGGTGGCCGGGAGGTGCTCAGGGCGCGCTACGGGGTGGCACCGCTTCGGGACGGGGGACCCATGGGCCAGTTATTGCAGGAAGGCCATGCATGCTTATGCGTTGTGGGAAACCATCCTGCCTTGCTCGAGGAAGGAAAGGGGGAGTGGGAAGAAGGGGAACAGGGAAGGGGGCACCTCTGAGCGGGAGGGAGGGCTTTCCCCCGCGAGGGTGAGGCAGAGGCAGCATCACCTGCAGCAGCACTTGTTCAGTGCCCACTCGACAGAGGGAGAGCACATGCGCCCATGCGCACGCACGTGCCTCGGCACAGGGAAGGGCACTGAGAGGCAACATTTTTTAAAGTTGAGCAATAATCTGAGTAATGCTGTTTTGGCATTATCTGGCGTGGAGACCCACTGGTTTTGAACACCATGGTCCAGGTGGACTGCTTTTCTACTCGGGATCCCCTGCGCATCACAGTGCGGAGAAATGGGAACATCGGGGCAGGTAGAGTTAACAGAACTCAACACCGTGAATCCAGTCTGACAGGCATTAATACAGTCATTGCCGTTGTTTCCCGAATTTCAAATAAAAGAAGGTTTCAAGAAAAAGGTGATGTTTTCCTGCATACACTGTGACTTGGAAAGCAATAACAGCAAATAAAGGCACTTAACTACCTGGCACGCTGCATCAAAACATTTCTGGATGCGCAGCTCCGTCCCTACTGTACCAGTCGCACCGTAGCAGCATTAGTGTATACTCCGTAAACAGACTCCACGCAGCCCTACAGCCCAACCTCAGCCTCTTGCACAGGGATTACAGCAGCTGCACAAACTCGCGAGGGACTGGCTGTACCTGATATTCAACAAAATGCCAGTTTTGTGTTAGTCTGGCTTGATCGCATTAATACCCGTTTTTGCTATTTTCTATGTTCCCTACATTCGGTCTCTCTCCCATGTGACAGAGAATTCCTGCTGCCAGCTTCTCTGAACAAGATTATCATTTCATCATTTCACTGTCGCGTGGAAATAGCCACAAGACCAGATTAACGGTTAAAGATTGTGAAGCCATTTGCCAAATGCTTCTTGCTGTAGAAGCAATGACGCTTTCCCAATCACATTTATACGCTCATTTTCACACACGTGCAGACACACACAATGCAGAAAATCTTTACCTTTCATGCGCACAGGAGAGATCTTGGTTTCCTTTCATGGATCAGAAGTAGGATGAAAAACAAAAGCAGACAAGACCTTTAACAGACTCATCTGCTGAGAGTTGTCTAAATCCCAAGCCTGCTCCAGCTAGCAGCTCTAAGTTTGTGCTCTGAATAGAGGCTGTGTTATTTTAACCACAGGATTTCTAGTCATGGGGGAGGAGAGATGGATTAGGTACGTTTGCAATCTAATGCTTCASATTTACCTCAACTGAAATGAACTACTTTAAGTCTGATATAAATAAGTGCAGCTAAGATATCAATTTCAAGAGCACATTAACAATTATGCTTAAACTAACATGCTAAATAACTGTGGAAAATTCCTGAGGAATAAGATAACATACTTTTGTGTTCTTTCCTAAATAAAAGGCATGTGTGGAATTTCATGCTAGATACTAAGACAAGTGAGAGACAGCAGATGAACTGCACAGACTAACCTATATAAGGTACGGTACCTCATAAAACAGTATTTCTGACACTTGTTAGCGTGGGATTCATCAAACATCAGAGCAATTTGATTTTTCATAGTTTGTAGAAAGTAAAGATATGATTGCCTTGAATCTAGTATTTCAAAAGGACACATAAATTTTTCAAGGTAAAAAGCAACATTTTTAAAGGACATTATGTCTTTAGTTCTGTGGGTGCACAGATATTAGCACACAAAAGCAGTGCCCTCTCCAGCAGGGATGTAGGCTTGTACCATCCCTGCAGCTCACCGATTTAGGCAGAGATTACTAAACACAGGCAAAATATTGTGTCCAGGAAACTGGTTTTTGTTTTTTTGTTTTTAATCCAGCTCAAAATCTGCATTCATTTCCTCCTTCATGACACTTCACTGCTGCAGCTGCTGTCATAACACAGCCCAGTACTAACAGGCTCCAGTACTAACCCTCCATGCTCACCTCTGAAGTGATGGTGTAGAAAAACAGAGCTAATAACTTCCTTTCTGAGAGGTGTGTTTTGGAAATAAAACACACTTCAACTTTGGGCTGAACTGAGGAGAATGATTGGGGTGCATAAAACTAGAGGAAACAAGGATAAATTCCAATTTATCTTTGACAACAGAGGCTCCAGGAGCACAAGTTTAATTCCACGTTGAATAAAACCTGGGTCTCTAAATAACATTATCTTACCCTTACATAAGGCTTTTCATGCCAAAGCATTCCTGAGTGCTCTACAGACATAATCATCCCATCTGAAAACCGCAGGCAGACCTCCTGCCCAGGACTGGAAGCAGCGCCGCTGCGTGCGAGGAAGCACAGCTCGGCCGGCCGGGCTGGAAGGAGGAGCAGCACGGCCAGCTCGGACCTCGCAGGCTGCTGCCGGCAGCGTGTCCGGGATTACCGGGGCTGGCACGGGGCCAGCGCATCGCAGCTAACACCCCTGCGCTTCAGGTAACGGCAAGGGGCGCAGGGCATCGGCGTGCGCGCGTCACCTGGGTACCAGTGACTCGGAGAGAGCTTATTCTGATTTACGAGTCCAGGGTCTTTAAGGACCGGCAGTGGCCACGAGCTGCTTTATGCATCACCCAGCTCAGCCACCAGCTTCACAGGAAAGGACTGACCCTCATGCAGTGGGAAGACTGCCGTTTTGGGGAGCATCCGTCTCTTCCTGGGCCACAGGCTGAGCTCCCTGAGCTCCCCTCCCAGGCCTGGCCCAGCCTGGCCCAGCCAAGCTTGTGGTTTTGGCTAATCTAATTTTGCCTGGGGAGCAGGACAGGACTGCCCAGGCTTCTGCGACGCCAGCTGGGCAGGGGCAGGTGCTCGTGCTAGAGACAAAGTGTCCCCTGGCCTCATGTGAACCAAGCCTCCCCAAAATGACCCCAAGCCTCTGGCCCATCCAAGCCCCCTGCTTCCACCAGGGCAGCACCTCTTCCACCCGTGGGACCCTCTTCAGCACTGCTATAAGTGCAATAAGATCAACCCCGCTGACGACTGCCAGCTGCAGGGGGCCTGGCTGTCCCTGGTCCTTGCACGAGGCCGCGGCAGGGAGAGGGGGTGCGAGGAGCCCTCCCGGGGCGGCAGGCKGGTGTTGGCAGAGCCCTCCTGGCCCGCGGGCTCAGGAGGCAGAACACCCCATCCCCTTCTCTTGCACTTCGTCTCCCACCTGGACAGAGGAGTTTTGTGTGCACAGAGGGTATTTCTATGCTGCAGAGGTGCATATTTTTTTATTTTTGCTTAGCTGGCTAGATAGAAAACAGTGGGAGGAAGAGAGGCCAACAGCAGCTGCTCTGCAGGTTGACCTGAAGAGAGTCCCTTTTTCCAGAGAAACTAAAAAAAAAAGTGGGAGGGGAAAGAGCAACAGTAATTTGGTTGAAATGAAAGTATTTGATCCTAATGCATGGTTTCATTTTCCAGTTTATCTCTTAAGTCAGATTATACTCAATTTACAAAGAAACATAGCTTTAAAAACAAACAAAAAGGAAATGAAGAATTTCATTTCTAAAATAATAAGGCAAGACATTTTGCCTTTTCACGTTGCTGCTGTTTCTTTGGGATGCAGAAAGAAGTCGTAACGGGGGCGAGGGTGAGAGTTCGTTTCCTTTTTCCTCCCAAATAAGTCAGCAAATTAGATCCAAATTCACAAAACATTTTGTTCAAGTCTGTATTTTTTAGGAAAAAAAAAAAAGTTATGTCTGAAACACTTGCCAGATTTAGGCCCTGTCACGGCAGCCTGTATCTGGAAGCCGGACACCTGCCTGTTGATGCGGTTTGTTATTTTTTGCTCTTGGCTCGAGGCAGCGAGGAACTGCTGCCCTCCCTGGCATTATCCTCCTGTTACGGTATGGACCAGAAACTTGCCCACTGCTTCCAAAACAAAGTCAACTCTGCATAGTTTCCTAGAGCTATTTTCCTCCTCATCCAACCCTAACATTACAGATCTTTGCTAGAATGGCTGTGTCCCAAGTGTAAACAGCAACAAATTATTCTCAAACTGTGCCAAAAGCCTTCCCTTTCTGCATCCTCTTTATGATGTTAGATATTCCTGAGTCATAATCATACCGGGCTGAGTTCTGCAAGATGCTGTGATCACCTGCCTGCCATTAAAGTCTGAATAATACATGGCCCATGCTAGAATATTTAGGTATTCAATTTTGCATTTCAATCACTGCTCAGATGAATCAAGCAACAAATGAAAGGAAACATGAAGCACAATGAACTGTAGAATAAAATACAATTTCATAACAGTAAGAACTCCCACACTGACCTCACCTTCTGAGATAATAGGATGAAAAATTCATAATAGTCTTTGTCGATATGAAACGCGTGATAAAGGAACCTGAATAGATACCTATCTGTTTTGCATGTTTTCTTCCTCTTCTTTTATAAAGTGAACTGAGAACTAGAGACAAAAACTTTCTATTTCTTTTGAATTAGGAAAATGCTTCTATAAGTGATATTGCAATCTGCCAGTATTAAAAAATCTTCAGTTACAACCCACACAAAACCATAAGACTGATCTAGAAAATACAAGCTTTTGTGGAAAAAAAACATTGGGATAGTACTGGACCACATTTTCACACTTCTACTCTGCAGTTTTGACATCTGGTACTTACCTCTATTGTAAAAGAAAGCAAATGTTTTCCTTAATAGAAGTACTGTAGGAGCTGAGGGTCTCCCAATATCAAGTACATAAGACACAAAATTGTGATAGCTGTCAAATATATGAAAAATTAAAAGAAAAAATGAATTTAAGCTGATACTTCATTAACTTTTTTTAGATTGTACTCATAATTCTTATGTTTGTTTATTTCTATTTTAATTATTTCTAAAATTATGCCAATCCCAACCATCAGTGAACAAAAAACCCAAACGAAGTGATGAATGAAAACCAAACAAACTCACAGTGAATTGCAAATTGACTGAATGGTTTCCATTGAAGAATTTCCCATTAAACTGGGCATTTGCATCTCTTATCTACAACCCTGAGCAAAATAGACAGGCACCTGGTTTAGCTGTCTCCCCGGCATGGGAGGACACCCCCCCTCACCCACCTTCTGCAGCGCCTGCGGCAGCAGTTTTGCAGCAGGGTCGGCAGCGGCTTGGAGGGGCTTTTCCCCAGCAGACAGCGTTGTGTTGGACTATATCCTCCCTCCTTTTCAGAAACTTCTTTTCCTCTCTCTGCAAGCTGGCGTGCTTGAAAGCGTGCTCACAGATAGCGAGCAGAGCCTCCACCACGGCGGGCCTGAAAGGCAGCCAGCCTTCTCGCTGGCTCGGCCACGCGCCAGCAAAACACACATACTGTCTCGTCCGGGTTCGGCGCAAACAAGGCTGAGCGCTCGGCTGGCAAGTCTTGCTGCAGATCCCCCGAGGAAACTGGGCACCCTGTGCCCAGTCCCGCAACGCATGCCGCCTGCTCCGTGGCCTCGGCAGCGCGATCCCTGTGTGGGAGGGACGTGGGATGTGACTTGGCCCTCCAGATGGCCAGGACCCTCTGGCCAGACGGGTGCTCTTGGCTCCTGGGGATGCTCCTAGCCCCTCAGGACACGAGGGCTCGGGTAACGCAGTGCAGGGAGCGCCACGCTGGCTGACCCCGACGAGGTCCGCTGCAGCTCGGTGAGAGCAGTGGCGCGCCTGGGTGGGCTGAGCACCACAGCCAAGCCCTGCGGGTTTTATCCTGTCTCAGGTATGACGAAGGGATCCAAGTTAATCTCTTTCTGGAATAAGTGCTCTTGAAGTAACATTTACGTTTTGTGGCATACCACTTCTTTCAGGATAAGTCTTACAGCGCAACTGGGTTTATTTCCTTTTTTCCTTTATTTCCTATTTTTACTGTGCAATATCAAGTTCATTTCACGTGATGGAAACCCCTGAAGCTGTGTTGGATGGTATTACGTGAGTATTGGGTGAAACCTAAACTGCAATATAAACTGTAATATAAACTAACTAATTCAGCCACAAACATGTTTGCCTACCTCTTACTAGAGCTTTTCAACCGCCCATGGTAATTTGAAACAGCACAACTGCAAAATTCAGCATTCATCCCTCAAGATAGGAGCCTAGATCATGCTGAATGACCTGTCCAAAGAAAGCTGTAATGGTGGAGGCTTTTCCTATCCTTCAGTGGTGAATCTTAGGGCACTGCAGGACTCCGTAAAGAAGCAAAGTATTAAATCACTGAGTTACCCTAGGACCGGGTGTGAGAGCTTGAGCAGTGCTCAGCACTTACTGTGACTCCAGCTGTGCTGACCAGCTGTGCTTAGCAAGCAATAAGAAAAGTTGGGGTCACCTTCAGGCATGCAGATACCTCACAGTTGCCTCAGGAAAGATCCCAGGGCAATGCCCTGGCTGCCTCAGGCTGGGGCTCACATGTAGTTGTTTGAACAGCCAGTAATGCAAGTGTAAGCCCAGCCTGTGTCTGGGATTGCTCAGAGTAGGGTGGGAATTCTTCTTGCTCAGCAAGTTATTTTGGTAAAATTAATGAACTTAGAGAAAATAAGAAGGACAATAAACTAACTCTTTTCCCTGTATGCTTAAGGATACATCATGACTGTAGTTAAATTGGCCTCTCACTTGGGTGTATCCCTAACCCTCCTGTTCATACCAAAACCAGAATGCCAGAGTTTGGTGGTGCTTTAAATCTGGGCTAACTGGCCCAAATGCAGGTATGGACTTGAGTTAAGGGTTTCATTTTCTAAAGCAATACCCTCCTTACAAAGATGGTGAAGCCTGAATCATTCAACTGGTCACAGTCTTCCAATATTTTTCTGAAGTTTCCCCAGCATGCCTAGAAGGACAAATACTTTTTAAATGATTTTCTAGGTGGGTATCATAGAACAGCTCACCTTCTGGCAGGGCGATGCATTTTGGGTACACGCCCAGAAATCCTGGAGACACATGCTGGCGAGAGCAGAGTTAGGGAGAGCACAGTAAGGTCAGCACAGTTTCTGGGGTGACTGTTGACACCCAGGCCAGACTGGCCCAGCTACGCTGCCCTCAGTCCTAATAACTGGCATTAACTGTGATGAAGACATGACCACACAATCAATTGTGATGAGTAACTTTTGCCATAATTTTCTGGATATAAGTTGTTATATGGCCCTTTTGGGGATTTGCTTCAGAAGGGACTTCCTTTTAGTGGGAAGATTTCAGCTAATAGATATGATTGGAAAATTCCTGTCTAGTTAGGAATAATATAATTTTAGAAAGGGGTATTATGCTCTTATTCTGACCTTTTTAAGCTTTCTTACCCCTTCTGTCTATCTGTCTCTTTTTCTATATCCCATGTCTGAGCCTCTTCTGGCTTCCTGGTGAAGTCCAATGGTAGGATTGAGGGGGGATATGTGAGGTAGTGATCCACATCGACCTTGGAAGGAAGAGTTGGCTTTTCCTGAAGGGAGCTTTTGTGTGAGATAGCAGGAAGACAGACTGTATGGACAGCTAAACTCCAGTGGGAACCACCCCGAAAATACTCCTAGTAAAGAGCCAGTTTTGTTCAGTACTAGTGAAGTGCCACTAGTAGCACCCAGCAAGTGGACCTTCCATTCAAGAAGTTATCCTCTTCCCTTAGTCCTGTCAGAGAGGCTGATGAGAGTTGCTGCTAATGAATGTGTCTTTGTTATGGGGTGCCTTTTGAGGTCTTTAAGCGTATTAAATCTCTGTAGGGAGGCTCGTCTGTCAGCAGGGAGCATTTGTACTGGATACGTGACTGCTGTAAGCTGGAAGTTCTGCCTTTGAGAACTCCCATTATTAGAGAGATCTGCTGTGGCAGGAGAAGTTTTTTACATCTTCTTCAATGTCTATATACTCATCTTTATCATGGAAATGGAGGTCATTTAATGTGACATTGAGAACAGAAAATGAAGGCAGCTGAGTTCTGATTCATGAGATTAAGGGGTTTCTCTACATTAACAAAAGATTCATGTTCTTTCATTCAGGTATATGTATCTTTAACACTATGTTACATAATGATACCCAAACTGAAGCAGCTTTTGGCTGCAGCAGGTAGTTTTCTGCTTAGCTATGTGAGCAATGCCTCTTTGAGCTCCCCAGTCTTATCTTGCACCCTCCATAGCACGAGTTGCTCCTCACATGGCAGTAGAAATCACCATGCCATTTCTTGTCCAGGAGAGGGAAAGACCAAGCCAAACTGTGTCAGATAGGGCTTCTCTCGCTGTTGTGTTCTTTTCTAAACTCTCTAGCAGTAAGAATGAGAACTGTATGTGCTCCTACAGGAGAGATGCTCTGCGTCTGGACTGTGATGACATGTATATTTGGGAGGCTCAGTATTACTCCAGACTCCTGACAACTTGTTGCCAGACCATCCTTTAAATAAGAAAAGTGAAAACAGAAGAAGCACAAGAGCATCATGTATCTTAGGACGCCACTATGCAGCACTTCTAGTGACTCAAGAGAAAAGTACAGTTGTGACACCACTCCCTACGGCCTACAGGTTTCATTACCACAGACCTAGACCAGCTACAGTGTGACAGAATAAAGCCTCTGGCTGAGAGGATACATTCAGTAGACAATAGCGAATGAATAGAGGTGCTTGTTTAGCTAATGGTATCAGGACACATTATGGAGAAAATGAGGGAACAGTGGGCTCAGAGTAAAGGAAACCAGGGTTTTGAGGGGTGAATCTCAAGGGTCTGAAAATAGAGGTGAATGAGAAAAACAGTTATCAGAGCTCTTTGCTGAACCTAAGTAAATGATGATATTCAGGCAAAACACGTGATGGTTCTTATTAAGCTGTAATGGTAGTTTTGCTTTCCTCTCACACCTATGGTCTCAAGAGCTCAGAGGACCTTTGCAAGGTCCCTGTATTAAGGACCACGAAATGAGCGTCCCTGGTAGAAGGCACTATCGTACTGCTGTTGTCTGGTGGTGGCTGCAGGCTGTCAGCTCCATGTTGTGAAAGCACAATGAGAGAGACCCAGGGACAGACAGTCTGTCTGGGAGGCAGAGGTGCTATGGCAGTGGTGAAGGAGCCTGCTGCAGTACAGCTGAGGGCTCCCCTTGCCTCATCTGGGGAGCCAGCAAGGGAGCAAGTCTGGAGCTTGGACTTGTCCTTTGGCAACCTCATGAAAAGAAATAATTGCTGCTGTGAAAATAAGAGTGTGTCTGATGTAAATTGGGGTTAGAATCAGGTCTTCTAGCTCCTACAGTGTAATTTGTGGAGTTTTCTCTTCTTTCTTGCTTGAACCAACTGGGGTTCGCCCACCACGTCTCTGGACTTGTTTCCAACCAGCTGGAGGCAGCTGGAGGCCAGCGATGCCAAGTTTATAGACACACACAGACATTCCTGGGTGCAGGTTTTGTACCCGATCAAACAGACACAACATACTGTGGCTGGGAAGGCAAATAGGCACGGGCAAGGCTAGTGACACAGCCTCAGTCAGGGGCAGAGGTCCAGCCCGGATACCTGGAGTCCTTTGGCACTGCCTCCTCACTGTCAGTCCCCTACTCGCTCACTGGGAGAAGCTGTCTAGCACAGGCCAAGCATGGCCCTTTCCTGTCCTGTGGCCTCAGGTTTTCTTGATTATTTTCACATGACAGTTCTTGACAATTTTGGCAAGGCAGGAGACATTCAAGCAGGTGAGAGAGGAATTACTCTCTTTTTAATAGATCCAGAACTGCAGCCTACATCCCTAAGAAAGCTTCTGTTCACATCATCAGTGGCATTAGCTTGTTTTGCCCTGAGCTACTTACCTGTAATTATTTCTATTACTGTTAGCCAAATGGATGCCCTGGCCACAGTGTGGAAGTCAGTCTGAAGGAAACTCTGAGCTGAAGTTTTGAGTGAATTTAGAGGTAGATCATGAATAAAACACAGAAAGCATAGCACCCTCACACTGCTGGCCGAGCAGCACTCAAGTTGTGCTGAGACAACAGTTGCCCTGTGTGTGCTATTATAAGACCCTGTGTGAAAGAAGCTTTGCCCATCACGAATTTGTTCAGAAATTATGAACTGCGTGCGAAAGGTCTAAAATCTTACTGAGCCCCTGAGCTAAGCCATGCACTGAAACCTCTCGCCTTTGCCCCGCTCGTTCAGGACTAGGGGAGGCTGCCTCAGCCTCGTCAAAGCCAGGGCAGCCCTGAGGTGTCCCCCAGCACACGGTCAAACCCCTCTCCAGAGCTCCCCCTGGGGAAATGCACAAAATGCTCTTAAAGAATTGCAAGAACTGCTTTGAGCTATTTTTCTCTAAAGCAAGACGGTTAAGCTAAGGCCAAACCTTGTGCTTTCCAGACAAGTAAGAGGCCTGACTCATACATTTTGATTTGGAGATCAGGTTTTGGTCCCCAGATGTATCGCAGACTCCCTGTATCACTTTGGCAAGTCACTTTGTGATGGATTTTCATATATTTTCACCAAAGCCAAACTGTTACAGTAACTATACAAGGCAAGATCCCCAGAAGAGTTCATTTCCCCTTGTCCTGAGTCCTTTGGAAGAATTAGCCCATTATTTTAGTTACTAAATGGGAACTCAGCTCTTCTGAAAACCTGTCCTCACTTGGCAGTGCTGAGTTCTTAAGAAACTCTATTCCCAACCTCTCTCTGCCTCAATTCCCATCTGTATGTTGAAAGAAACCATTTCTCCTTGGAGTCTTTATTCTGGCTTTTGTACTCCAGCCATAAGTTCCTTGTGGCAAGAACTCATATTAGGTCTCCAAACACCTCTAGCACAGCAGAGCACAAAATGATACTCTGATATGTATCTGACTGCTTCTGTTATATAAATATATGTCACAATTAATAGGGATTAAATTAAAAAAAAACAACTACATGGAGGAAGATGCTAAAAAGGGGGAAAAAATCATGTTAGATTCCTCTTTGATCCCCTTTAAGCTATCTCCTCTTGTAAGATCCCATGGTATCTGGGACCTATTTCTCCTTTGTATGCTTGGAGGATTAGAGGGCACATTCCCTGGGACAGGCACTGTAAATCCCCTCCGGGCTTTTAATGCTGACGAATAAGGACAAGCATGCTCTATCTAGAGCGAACAACATGAGTGAGAGCAAAATACTGGGATTTCCCAGGAAATGTTAGGAAACAGAGCTCAAGGTTATAGTAAACTGAACTTTCCTCAATTTTATGGCCATATTAATTCTGACTGATATTTTTTCTGAAACTGATATTTAACATATGATTTCTCAGACACCTGGACTGTTCCTCTGAGCTATGAAAACTCTCTCAGAAAACAAGGTTGCGCAGGGAGTTCAACTCAAATTATACATTGTTCCTAGGAGATCAAAACTAATTCCTACCTGTGCCTATTCCAGAAAAAAAACAAGCCTTGCAGCAATGATGTAGGTCACTCACTGATTGGCAGTGCACAAATGTTTAGAGGCAGTGGAGAAAAACAAGGTTATTTTTGGCAAAGTTCTGATATTCAGACTTGGATTTATGCTGTAGCTGAAGAGCTCACTGCAACCTTTCACGCCAAAAATTACAATAAGACATAACATTAAGAAAAATAATTCAGAGGCTGGCAGATGAGCTTGCAGCTCCATCCTTCACTTCTAGGACCTGCAGGGCAGATAGGGCTATATTACTGAAATATTGAACTGCTTGTACAAAGTGACAAGGGCCAGCAGCTTTTCTAAAGCCAGGGTATGCGGCACCTTACGGGGCCAAATCTCTCTCACATGTTGCTGCTGTTTCTGCATGTCCACGGCAAGTCAGAAAATTCACAGGAAGTCACAAGTCTTGTTCTGAGCACAGGTCAGTACAGCACAGAGAAAGCAACACATAGAGACTAACAACTGCATCTGGATTATCTGTCAGCACAGAGCCCCACTCCTACATTTGGTCTCTCACCGCTGTTCCAGTAGAAGTTTTCAGTGCTTAATTAATATTAAAGATGCAGTCAGAAGGGACCCCTGGAACAGTAACAGTGATGCAGTGAAGATTCCCACTGAATAAAAGGGTCTGAATACAAGAGTAGGAACATCTATCTGAGCAAAAACAGAGTGCAAACATCTTAGTTTTGTGTGTTATCCCCTCGTACAGATGCTTCTGAGTTTGGAGCTGGTTTTGTTACAATATAAATATGTCTCTCACTTACAGTAATAAAAAGACTGGGTCTCTTTCCTTACTACCATCTTTGCAATACATCTTCATTCTGGGGATCACAGAATCACAGAATGGTTGAGGTTGGAGGGCACCTCTGGAGATCATCTATTCCAACCCCCCCTGCTCAAGCAGGGTCACCTAGAGCACATTGCCCAGGACCCTATCCAGGAAAACGCCTGAGATTTGAAGGAAAAGGAAAAGGGGAAGAGGAAGAGAAAAAGGAAACAGAAACAGAAACGGAAAAGGAAAAGGGGAAAAAAAGGATGCTGCGTTGTGAGAAACCAGTGGTGCCTGCCTGGTTTGCCAGGAAGAGCCCAGCCTCTCACAGGAAGGCTGCCTAGGTAGCTGGCCTAAGGATAACTGAGACTCTTGATCCACTGATGAGATAAGGAGGGAGGACCTCAGGTTAAATCCTCTCTTGTTCTCAGCCATGCAGCTAAGTGAGTTGCTGTGGAGACCTGGGGTGCTGAGGAGCTTTGCAGCGAGTGCCCCAGTGGCAGAACTAATGGTTTGTAACTCCCCAGTTGCTACAGTCTGTCAAAATCAACATGTTTTTGCAGAACATTCCCATTTTGACCAACTGCATTTTCAAATGGAACAAACACAGTCAGCTGGAAAATATCCAACCAGATCTAGTCCTCGTGATGTGCTGCACTAACACTCTATTTATGCAATAAAGGTGGGCATAGTTTTCACAAGGAAATGAATCCAAAAGGAACCCTAACAATGAACTGCAGCCAAAATCGGTATATTAAGATGGCAAAAATCTGCATTAGCAAAGCCAAGCAGTGCCATAAATATGACTGTAGCAAGTCCACATCGGCTGTTGCAGTAATTGTGTTAACCGATCGATAACTCAAAGACACATGGAAACCAAGCCACCTGAAAACAAACCCACTCTTGTTCTCCTCCCTGTTCGACTAGATTGCTAAGCAAAAAAGCATAGAAAAGATTGCATGAAATTAACACTGAAAGCCCCAGTCTACTTCTTACTGTCCCCTCATGACTCCTAAAGAAAGGTAACATAACATAGCGTTGTCTGCATTAGTCTAAAGGTAAAAATGGATTTTGAATTTAAGAAAGCAATGATCAGAGAACATTTTGTTTACCTTTATCTCCTATGCAGCTGCAGACACTAGATTAATCATAACACTGCTTTTTCAATACATCACATAAACATGATCTTCGGGCTCTTTGAAATACATGATTTTCTCCATTTTACAGACTGAGAAACAGAAACATGGAAAGTTAAATTCCTTGCTTTAAGGCATGCTGTGGGTCACTGTCAGATCAATGACTCAGAGAATGGTTTTCGACCTGTGCTTGATCCATTAAACTCTGATATCCACAAAGAAAGGGCCTGAGTCTATTCTTGTTCACACCAGAATAATTCAGGCAACTTGTCTGGTTTTGGTGGACTTACCAATGTCAGCACAAAACCACTGTCAAATATTAAGTTCACAAAATTTAGCATCAGACTAATGGAGTCCCTGCATTAGACAGGAGCGAAGCACTGTCCTTCCAGTGACCCTGCTCCTTCTCAGCTCTTATTTCCATCTGCTGCAACCTCGTGCTGTCATGATGTGTTGCCCTTCTCCCTGGCATGCTCTCCCAAGGCCAGTCCCTTGAGGTGCTGATAAAAATTAGATGGGGCTGCAAAATTTTCAGGAAGCAAACTGGATTAAAACACTAATTCTGAAAATGAAGGATAAAACCCCTCTGCACAAATGTGTCTCCTGCCAATCCAAGTGACAGCACTGTGGTACTGGGGGAATTCTGTGTTCACAGTTCTTGTAATGAGTCTTGTTTTTTCTCTAAGGCTCCAGTTCCCGGCACAATGTGATTATGTGAAAACATCTATGTTTATTTAAGGAAAATGTTAGTAGCTCTTTCATTTGTGGAAAAGCTTAAAAATATGATATTGAATGGATCAAAATCCAGGATGCAAAATTAAAGAGTTGTTCAGTGATTTCTTTTAGCTCACACTCTCTGCTTGCTCACAGATACGTTCTCTCACTTGTGTGACATTTCTGTTCGTGCTGGAAAACTCTTGGAGCCAAAGGCCTTGTGCGCTTGTTTCATGAAGTACAGTTCAAACAATATGTTAATCATAAGTAAGCACCAGGCTAGCCTGACACCCAGCTAACGGATCCAGTGTACAGAAGGGGAATGTGTGAGCTGAGCAGGGCAATGACATTTATGCTGTCCAAGGCGTAGAGCACAGCGTATGGTTGAGCAGAGCGTTGACCTCCACAGGTGGAGATCTTCACCAATCTGGTGAAGGTAATGGGCAGAGCACAAGAGGGTGGTGCAGCGCTAACTGCCCAGGTGATACAGCAACACTGCACATGTCTTGGTATCCCATAGACATGGCTCCTGAATACCGGTCCTGGCTAGACACAGGACTAGGTTGCTGTTACCTCACCTGTGGTGGGCATGGGAAGGGTATCTGTTCTACCTGAGGAACAGAGTCACTGATACAGAAGCATGTATTGTGCAGCTGTCCTTTTTCTCCTGTTTCTACCAGGAAAAAACAACTTGCCCTTTGATTTTCCTCTGGAGTGTTTGCTCCTGCATCCTCTGCCAGGGAAGCGGTCACTGTAGACAAGAGCCAGAAGCAAAGGCGCTGTAGGCAGATGTTGCAGTTAATGTGGTTTTTAACTTTAGAGCAGCATGTTGCTTTTGTCCTGCCAGTGGGGTATTTTGTTTCTTATCACACTCACTGCTGGATATCTCCATTTAACCATGCCTGCTGGGCTCGCAATCGCACGGTGTGAAGACAAGTCTACCTTGCAAGCTAATGACAAGGAGGGCGCACTGGGGGCTGGGAGAGAGGGATCGGCCAGGACACATGGAGAGTTTCCCACTACCAGCCCTGGCTCCGGCTGTGCCGGCAAGGGGGCTTTGCTGCATCCCTCACAGCCTCTGCAGCTTCAGCATCCCTGGCAAGGCTGCTCTCGTCAGCCAGCAGGGAAATGCCTTGCTCTGCAGAGAATATGAAAACCCTTCATCACTTTCTTCCACAAACGCTTTTTTGCATGAGGTGTCCTTGCCTGAAGCTCAGCCCTCTGCTCCAGTCCCACAGAAGAAGGATTTACGGATGCTGCAAAGCCTGTTTGCTTCCCAGGGCTTTTCCTGAGGCAGGAGGGAGGAGATAACAGAGGCCTGCTGAAGAAGGCTATCTGCCGCTTACCCATCTAGGGGCGCCCAGCGCTGATAAACAGCACTAATTAGTTGCTGTGAGAGCCCTCTGAGCCACAGATGAAAGCAGCTGCTTTGTTTGTTGGGCTCCCATGCCCCAACCCACCATGCACAGCCAGGTGGCAAAGCTCGCCGGCATCCATGGCCCCGGCGCGTCTCCTCTGGCTGCTTCCTAAAGCCCTCCTGGTGAGAGGAGAGGCAGAAGCGAGGCCCGTCACCTAAAGGAGGGGACCTAAAAATCCCCAAGCTAGCGACAGAGGGAAGCAGGAAGGTGTCTCACCTGTCACATCGCAACCTAATGACCTGAGAGGTGTAGGGCAACCCCAGGGAGCATCCCAATGGGTCCCTGGCATGAGGCCCTGCCCTGCAGCCCTGCCCTGGCCAGTCAGATCACAAATATGTTTGCTTTAATACTGTATTTATTGATCTTCAACAGGAAGTAACAGTTTGAAAAATATAATTCCTCTTGTCAATACCATATGATCAGAAAATATCAGTATAATTAAAATATTGTGTTTGAAAGCTTATAACCTTCACCAAAATTTTGCTAAAGGAAGAGCAAGTAGATATTTTTGCCCTGCCTGTCAGATTTACCTGATGGACTGGCAGGTCTTTAACTAAGATTCACAATGTGACAATACCTTTAGAGGTGTGCCAGAGTGGTGAAAAGAGTTATCACCACAGAACATAATATTTCACTTGCTCACCTCAGAGGGCTGACAGCAAAGCAAGAAATATTTTCTTTTCTCTTTCTTTCTCCTCCTAAATTGAACAGGAGGAAGTCATCTTAAAATGACTTCACTTCAATGTGAGCTTGGAAATTGTTTAAATGACTTCAGTGAGGAAAAAGAACAAAATGACAGAGAAGGAATAGTGTGAAAAAACAGTGTAGAGAGAGAGCTGGAGGAAAAGCAAAATTCTGCTTTTACTTTTGGTGAAATGGATGTCAAATAAGACATGTATTTTACATGCTTTTTACATGCCTTTTGGAAATGTGAAAAGCACTGCTCAGCCAGGCTGTTAGTTTGACTCCTTGTTGAGGCAGTTTTGGAAGTGGAATGGTATCACAAGGGTGGATGTATCCAAGGCAGTTCGGTTGCTTTCTCTTCCATGGTAAGTGGAGCCAATTGCAGCAACTGCAGGAGAGCAGGCGACACCAGAAAGGGTTTTTTCATGTGCTTTACAGATTCATTGCCCCATGCTGAGAACCTGCATCTGAGTGCCTGCAGGCACTCTTCTGAGAGTAATGTGGTGTAAAAAGTCATTGCTCCGTAACTGAATCACAGCAACTGGTAGTAGGCACCCTTAGCACACCTCCGCCAGGAGATAACACAACTCTGCTGATGTCTCAGTCAGCAATTGGAGTGACTGGTAATTGCAGCTTATGGGAGGAAACTCATTAAGTAGCCTGTAGCTCCTTCATGCCTCTCTGCCTTGGGTGAGGAGGTCGGTGCAATTGGTTGTGATGGTGGCTAACCCCTGCCGAGAGAGAAGGGAGGTTCTTGCTGTCTCAGCCATCTTGCCCGGTGGCACAAAGCCAGTCCTATGGAAAGGAGGGGCTCAATTGCTGCTGCTGTAGCTCCTCACACTGCTTGCTCAAGCTGGATGCCACTCTTGTATTTCTACCTCCACCTCTTCCCCACCACAGCTAAAAGAGGTTTGAAAAAAGCCACCCAGTCTGGTCTCACTGACATTGCAGCCTGCTTGTCCAGAAGTGGAAGGGGAAACAAAATGAAAGGAGAGATCGTTCAGGGCCCAGCTTGTTATTTCCTCCTCCAAGTGTCCACTGTGGACAACAGTGACCAGGTGCTGAGCAAGGCAAACCTTGGGTCTCACTGAGGTGGTCGCTCTTGGGTCCTAACCCTAAGGCTTGGGGGCTGACCCCCGGGTGTGGGGGGAGAGGGGTGAGGAGGAGAGAAAGGGGGCAACAAGGGGAAGGCCTGAACTGCTTGTGTCTATCCACGGGCAAGGGGAAGGTAGACAGGCTCTTTTAGCATGTGTTGGGGACCCTTCAGACCCTGTGAAGGACCCAGCATGCAAGGGGTCCTCATGTGTTTCAGAAACAGTCTGAAGGGGTCATTTGTGAAGCATTCAGAAGATGTACGGTAGCAAAATCAACTTTATTCATCACTGATATTTTTGATTTAAGTTTCTGAGCATATCAGGTAAGAGCTGTTTCTGCCTAAGGTTTGGTTCTTGTGCAGCTTGTAGAGTCTCACTATCATCTGAGGCGCTGAATGCTGTAATGGAGCTGAAAGTTCAGTTACTTTAGTAATTTTCTTTAGGTACTTGAGGACTCTGAAATAACTTGGTTTTTATTTTGAAGAAACTTTTTCTGAAGCACAAAAACAAGATGAGGTTTGCGCCCAGAGGGAGCTCAGAGTGCCTTCAGGTGGGCTAGGCAGGTTGGCCAAGTTGCCTTATCCAACGCGGCCCGGCAAGGGGCTGTCTGTACACTGGCTCCCACACTCAAACCTGTGCTGAGAGAGACTGCAGAAATCAATGTGACATCTCACCCTGCACCACAGGGTCGGGTCCTGCAGCTCACATGGACAGAAACCCCAGTGACTTCAACTGGGAATTGGGAATTTCACTGGAATAAGGACTGAAGGAACAAGGGCCTGTTCTCCAAGGACAGTATATTAACTGCTGTCGAGTGTACTGACAATAGAGGAGAAAAAGCTACTCACATAAAACCATTACAAAAATTAAAAACGTTTTAACTCTGATGATTAGATTTTGCTTTACTCTCTGCAAGAAAACTGGAGAATAATAATCTGTGTGTTCTCAATTTTCTGTTTAAATGTGCAGGTTTCCTTAAGAGAACCCTTTGACCTGCTAATAGCTAATACAGAAACGCTTCATTTTCTCCCAGTTTTTTAAAGCTATTTTTCATCTCTCATTTCTAGTTAGATATGCAAGGGGAATTGAGGAATATCCTGCTACAAAATGATTGCTTAAACCTATTATATTTCAGGACACTACAGTCTTGTCTGAAGGAGATTTTTCAAAAATTTAGGTTCTGGCAAACAGATAGGCAGGAACTCCTTCACTGATACAGGGGAGGCAAATATTATTTCCCTGGAGAGTGAGTTTTAAGTCTTTTTTTCTCTATAAAATGAGAATTTAGCTAATCAAATCTCAGAATTGCAGGAAATCTCAGTTGGGGAAAAAAAAAAAGGTGTACCCTTACAGTTAATAATCCTTGAATCTCTCTGGGGTAACAGTCTTCCTAGAGGTCTTACCATCATCATATGAGCTCAACAAAAACCATAATACTCACATCAGGGAAAATGATACTGAGTGCTACAGAAGTGTTGTACAAGGTGTCAGACAACCAGTCGCAAAGTATTTCTTCTTACACTGCACAATTGTATGCAGTAGAATAGTTCTTATAAAGTAATATTTAGCTTATGGCTCAAGATGAATATAAACACTAAATGCAAAGGTGTTGCAAGATATGCACCTGAAGATTCATAACGAATTCATATTAAAAAAGCTAGGTACCTAATGAAGTGGCCACCAGATAGTAAACTAATCTTGAAATAAAATGAAGGGGAAAAAATCAGTACTACCATAACACAAGGGGCCAGAGAAGAAAGAATGTATACGGTAGTTTGTGTCTGGGGTAGTGGTACAAGGCACTCACAGGAAAAGGAGAAGAGAGAGAAAGAAGTGAAGATCAAAATAAAAAGATATCCCTTGTAAGGCCTTTGAACAGTACTGAAATCAAGGTTTGTGCTGTGTACCTGCCACATGAGAGAGTTCATCAGCTTCCCTGGAGAAATTAGCTTTCTAGTAGGTAATTTTCAATGTTACCTTGAACGAAAGTATTTGCATGCTAGCACAAAAGAAAGTTTGTTCCAGTTCCTGGAAATGCTGCAATAGGAAAGGCAGTGAAACAGTCAGGGGATACTCAGAAAACCCCGTCAGGAGATCTGGCAGCTCCAGCATTGGACCAAGGCTTGGAAAACTCAAATTTTATTCACAGATCTACCAAATGGGTGACCTTGAGCAAGGCAATCCATCTATCTCTGCTTCACCTTCACCATTTGTAAAACTGGGATAATCACCTTTTCTGTATTGTGCTTTGAGCTCTACTAATGAAAAGAATAGTTAAAAGCCCAGTATTAATTATTACTATCATCATTAAATAGACAATTAATTAGAGAACAGCCCAGATCTTAAGAACCTTAAATCAAAGATATTGGCTTTCTGTCCCTAACCTTCTGGTATTAATCCTGAGCATACGTCATGCTGTAGGAATCCTGCTCTTCCAGTCAGCATGGCCACAAGCTCTGCTGAAGGAACTCTGGAGGACCTGTGGGCTGGGAACCACTACCCCAATCTGGTCAAGCCGGACACTGGATCTCTTGGTGAACGTCCCACTGTGTTGCTCAGGACAGGGGAGTTAGAGGCTGGTGGACAGAGAAGAGTCAAGAGCCCTGGGGAGGGGACAGAGTCCAGTGTCTTCTGCTGGCTCCACTGACTGTAAGGACGAAGTAACAATGTGCTCTCATGCTGTCTCCTCTGATAGGACTGCTAGATAACCAGTTTAGCAGGTAATGAGAACCACTTCTCACAAATTGGCGTGTATTGTCACCTATAGGCTACCTTAGATATAGTCTTCCTATTTTATCAAGGACTATAAGGACAATCAGAAACAGAAGTAATATAACTGACCGTGCTCTCAGTCTAGATTGTATATAAAGCTGCTGGATTATAATAGCTTGGATTATTTGAAGGGAAAATACTATTGACCATTGGGATGGATTTGAATGGTCCTTCGATATATGCAGTTTACTGGAAAAAATGAAAGAATATTTCCTTCGTGTCTGTGGACTTTGGCTTAGAGACAGGAAGAGACACTGGCTACAGAGGAACAGTATCTGCACTGGCATTCAAGAGTTGCCTTTAATTCACCCAAACCACTCTTTTCTGTCTATATCTTTCTTACAGTCCTCACCTAACTCTTTCCCTTGTGCTGCATCTTGGTGCCTGAAATGAGTATGTTCATGCTCCACCTCATGTATCAGAGCAAACACGGATTTTCTAAATGAGTTGTCTTGAGGTAATAGCTTCACTATCAATACTCTCTCTAGTTATTCTAGGTGGTGAGAAGTCTTTATACCAACACACATCAAGATTTAAGATTTAACTTCGAGAAAGATATGCAAAATATACTTATACGTAACAATGCAATTTACTTGGCAGAAATTATCTTTCTTAAGGATTACTTTACGTTTCAGGATCAATTGTAATTATACACACAAGGAAATGATTTGAGGATGAAAGACTCAAGCCTATGAGAACTTTATTACGAGAAGATGACAGGATGAATGCATTTACCCAGACTTGTGCTCAACAGCTTTGTTGCACTAATGGAACTCTTCTTAGCAAGGTAAAGAGCATCATGGATTTGGAACTTTTTATTATCTTCATGAATTTTATCCATTAGGTTGTTTGATTTCCTTTTAGCTTTAGTTCAGTTGGCATGCTTTTAAAACAAAACAACCCCACTCCCCAAGAAACAGTGCTGAAGAATATATAGGAAAAAATGGCAAAGAATAATTGCAAACAATTAAGACTGTGTTTCCCTTTTAAAGGAAATCGCTACTATTGACAATTTGTGTAAAGACAAAAGCAAAGACACAGCCGAGGGAAAGTCAGCACGGAATGAAATAGGTAGTAAAACTAATGAGGAAAAAGTTCAACAAAAGCATAGGAAACCCTGCCAAAACCAAGCCAAGAAAAGAAAAATTAATAATCAACTGTTCTGTGACAATAACATTCTGTTATATTTATATAGATATATATAATCCATTATTACTTTTGAAGCAATATGGTTTTGCAAACAGATCCAAGTTTTCCCCTTTTTTTCTTTGTAATACCTTTATTTTTCTACATACTTAGAATTTAAGAGCTATGTGAACCCACTTAGTGGTACATCCTGCTCTGTTGTCTTTTCCAGAGAGCAGGAGTTTTGTGGCCTGGCTGGTGGTTAGTGCCTATCTGCCTTGACCGAGGAGAGGATTGTATCTGAGACCGGGGATGCCTGTATGGACTCTGCTGAAGAAGTGCTAGACTGCCCCCATGGGCGCAAGTGGAAGGGCAGCAGTGCTGGACACACGCATGTGTCTCCATGGCACTGCTACAGGACTGGAGGGTGGATGGGCCAGTCTAGATGGGTTACAGACCCATTCAGCCTAAATCATTAGTGTAACAGTGCCCTCAGTCAGTCTTTTGCTGGTCTGCATAGCATGAGCCGCTGGTGACAGTCTAGATTTTAATGGACATAGTCAAAGTCTCCACGACTATTGTTTTTTGGCAGGCTCAGTAGAAATGCCGAAGACTGAATATGGATCAGGTTCAGCCAAGCTCTTTTTTCCCAGGGATGGATGCTAAACACCAGCCATTAATAGGGAAGAAGCTTGCAGTGCCAACACCTATCATCACTTTATTGCATAGGTGAATGGGAGGCTTCGGTCTCCCAGCTGCTTGTCCCTCACATCTCACCAGCGCTCACTCCACTGACAACTCAGATAGTTAAAATGAGCTCAGCTGACAGCCTATGGCTATACTTCAAATTTTACATGTTTAAATGGGAAAACCTAATAAACATCAGAGACTATTTTTCTGAATGTTGAGGTGAATGGCTGTGGTTGAGGCTAGGCCTGGAGGAGACAGGACTGGCTTCCTGGGATCTGAAGACAGTTATCTCTCGTTCAGATCTGCGCTGTTCGCTCTGCAATGCCTGATGCCGCCTGAACTGTTTGGATGCCAGCAATCTCTTTAGGTGATCTTTCCAAATGTTCAGATAATCCCCTTATCAAGCATTTCTTTTCTCTTCTGTCCTCCCTCCCGGTCTACCTGTTGCTCACCTTCTCTGCAGCGGTGGCAATTTCAGTCTCTAATTTAACAGCTGCACTGCTTTTTGCACACAGAGCTGGGATAAAATACAGCCAGGTATTTCAGCTCAGAAAAGAAGAGAAAAACTGGGTTTCCTCCCCTTGGCTGCCAGGAGAATGCCAGGCTCCCAAGGGACTGAGCAGAGACTCAGGCAGGGCCCAACAAGAGAGATTTGCTCTGAATTTGCAAGAGCAGAGAAATGTCCCGAGAATCAATGAAGTGCTGGGGAAGGAAAATGCAACCCTCTTATTTTGGCCTCAGTAGGTCTGTTTGATTGTTCCTTATCTGCAGCATCCTAGAGCTCCTGGAGAGAAAGGCCTGGGAAGGAAAAGGCATTTTCTGATGAACTGAAAAAGCATATGCAAATGATGCAAGCAAAAGGTGTCCAGGAAAAAGCCTCTCCAAAAGGAAAACCTGGAATAGAAAGGAGAGGGGAAATGGAAGTCCAGGGGGAAGGAAGAAGGGAAGGATAAACCATTAGAGCCCAGCAGTTCAGATATCTGTCCTGCAGTGGCGTGGGGCAGCGGGACTGAACACAGCACTGATGTCACTGCTGTTGCAGGAGCGCCTGTAATGCATAACGGAAGCCAGATGCGCACCAGCCTGGGATGCAGGAAGACAGAGTTTTCCTGTAGAAACCTTCTCTGACACCAGTTAATCTCTGCTCAGGGTTCATCACGGTAAACTGAGAAGATTTTCCTTTAATGATTGCTCTCTCTGAGAGTTGAGGAAACCCATTTCTGGCCTTGAATTGACAATGTTTCCCTTTCTATTTTATTTCTTCAGCATGTCATGATGTTTCAGATGAGATGGCTGGGATAGCCAAGCTGAGCAGTGATGCTGACTTGCAAGGGAAGATGAATTATGCCATGCTGTGAAAGCAGGTAGTGTTTATTTAGGTGGCAGCCTCACTGCAAACTGGGAGCTGCTAAGTGAACCCTGGAGCTTGCAGCATAAACAGGCAAGGCAGTAAAAATAACCCCCAAAAGAATGAACCATGTCCTAATTATTGTTTTAAAGTTTAGATAATCCTAATCTGCAACTGGAAAGGGCAAGGTATTGTTGTCAGGGCTTTCTGTAAGTTCATAGGAAAAAAAATGTCAGTAGAGTTATTTAAGAAGAGTTTAACTGTCCCCCACTGTCCCCACAGGTACGTTGTCTGTGCCAGAAGCTGCGCCCACAGGAGCCCCGCTGGGCTGGCTGCCACGTGACGGCCTGCTTGCTGCACCCTTGCACTGGTGTGAGGTTCACAGGCTTATGCAAGGGGAGGCTCAGAGCTGCCCAGGACTGGTAGCCGCACTGCTCAGATTTGGTGGGATTTTGTGAATCATCATAGGAACCAGAAAAGGCTGGGGAAACTGTAAAGATTTGAGAAAGAATGAGATGAGTAAGTGAAAGGAGGGACAGTTTTGCCTTGTAACACAGTTTTTGAGGATCTCAGTGTGTTTTTCTGATTTGTCTGAAATGAGTCAAAGGGGCTAGGACTGCACATTGCTTGGGTGGTTCTCATCTGACTAAACATCACTCTATTTAAGCTTATTCTTTAGGCTCCCTTCAGAGTCAATGAAGAGAAAGAAACACTTTGAGGGTACAACTCTCCTTCTACTGAAGTAGTTGTCTAAACAAGGTCACAAAGATTGTACCCTGAAAGTACCTATTTCTCTCAGCTGAGTGTAAATCGAAGGTGACTGGCTCTGCTGGGACATCCACACTATGGCTGTCCAAGGCAAGGTGAGATGAACCGCACCTTAAGTGATCCCAAAGGGAACAAAAGTGTGATCGAGGAGCTTCAGTCTAGAACACAAAATACAACAAAATCTGGAGTTGGATGTTGAAGTATAGGGATTTTAAATGAAAAAGTAGATGTTTTAGGGATGATGTTCACTAGACACAAGAAAAGTTTAGTGTAGGCTGGGATGGATTTTTCAAAACCCAGAAATTTTCCTATAATGCATTTTTAAACAGAACTCATCTAGTTCAAAGACAATTTAATAAGGGAAGCTCTGGCCTGAGTTGCATGTGAAGTCAGACTAATTGTTTATAACAGGCTCTTCTCATTCTTTATTCTGCAAATCTAAATGGCAAACTGAGGACAGGTTTCACCAGCTTTAGTACATTTTTTAAGGTTTGCAAGTTGCCACACTACAGTGAGGAGAACTAGATCTGACAGGAATTAGTAATGCTGAACTCACCAAGCCTCAGCTTTCAGTCTCTGCCACTCCTTCATCAGGGATAGTAGAAAGAAAGAAATATTTCTTTGCTTAGACTGTTCAAGGTTGCATCAGGAAAGCAATTATTTTGAAAGGGAAATGACTGAAATCATTCAGGGTTTTGCTCTGCAGAACAAAATGGGATACAATTGAAACTGGGAATGTTGTGGAAATTCTGGGGAATGCTTATTTTCATGACTGAGCCACCACTTTCTTTTTCCCAGGTACATAGTTATCACTCATTTTTTCACAGAGTGGCACCAAGCTGGACTGGGAAAGGGGCTGAAATCAACTTCACAGAAGGTCAGTCAAGCATTTTTTTCCAGGCTGAACGCTATAAGTGCATTGTTTAGAAAAGATTTAAGTGAAAAAGGTGCATGAGCCAGGGCAGCAAAAAAATATACACTTCCCACAGCTCTGACCTTGTTTATCTGGCTATTCTCTAAAAATGCAGGGGTTCTGCATTGTACCTTGTGAAGCTGCCACATCACATTAGTTAAGCCCTCCTAGAGAGGTTTAAAGAAACAAACTGCTGGCTCTCACATGAGCTGTCTTCATGTCACGGTTTTCTTGCTTAGAAGCAGAAAAAAAGAAGTGATGATGGCAGCAGGGACATCCCTCTGTTTTAACCCTTAATTTTAACAAACTGCTGAAAGATTTTGGTTGTGATTTTCCCTTTCTTCTGCCCCTTGGAATCTTCTTTGATTTACTTGTGAAAAACATTTCACAAATCCTCTTTTTTAACATGTTTGTGTGTATGTATGTGGATAAATCTATGTATTTATGGTATGAGGTCTTCTAATTAAATAAATTATTTGGAGCAGGAGTGGTGTCCTTGTTCTGTATTTGCTATGTATCTAACAGAAGGGAATCCCTAGAGTCTTTTGGGAAGACCCTTGGGCTTCTTTGTATATAAATAGATATAACAGTAACAGAATATAATGGGATATTGACTCAGTGGCCAAACAGCAAATATCAGGTCACCATGTTTGATTTCTACGCACTCCTTCCTCGTGCGTACAGCCACTTTTCTCCATCCCACTCCCTTTGGCTGTCAGTGTTTCTCATGCCATTTGTCACTTCCTCCCGGATATCTCCCCGTCTCTTCCTTTGACATCCTCTACATGATGCAGCTTCTGTGATGCCTGAGCCTGTGCTCCATCCCTGACATCTCATCACTGTGCCAAGCTCTCCGCATGCAGTTCCTGCAGTCATTACTGTTTGCATTGTTATCTTGAGTTACCAAAGTTGGGTATTAAAAAAGATCTATTTTATCTTGGAGTCTCTTCCCTTTTTCTTATGTAAAGATCAAATCCCTTTTGAGAGGCCATGCTAAATATTTAATGTTATACCACACTTGATCTTCACCAAAAGGCTCAAAGAAGGTGTTTGTGAAATCCTAGGCTTAGTTAATAGTCGCCTTTTTTTTTCCCCCTTAAGGAACTGCAAGTCGATGGTTAAGAGGAAACAAGTAAAGGGAAGAAYGACGGTGTATGAAGAAAGAGAATTACCCTTCACAGTATCTCTAGAGTATGTGAGATGTTGCTGCTGGTCACGCCCATCAGGGTCTCCATGATGCGCTGCCCAGCTGGACCCCCCCCACAGCTCCCCGCGGGCCCGGGCTGCCTCCGATCGGGGTGCGCGTAGCCGGGTGCATGGCACGCAATGGGGTGAGCACCGCAGTGGGCACCCACTGCCAGGGGACAGCGGTGCCAAAGGGAGCTGCAGCCACACTCCAAAATCAATAAACAGGGAGCAGCAGAGCTCGGCTGCGGTTTGGGAAGGAAGAAGATGGATTTAGCTGTGCTCAGAATAGTGCTGCAGGATGCAACATCCACTCTGTGCTATCTGCTGAGAAGGTGAGTTTAATCTTAACTGCAGCCCAGTTTCTTATCTTGTTGATGCGAGGGTGTTCACCCGCTTGTGGACAGATAGCAGGATCCAAATGTTGCTGCTCCTCCTCCCTGTGCAAGGCTGGGAAGGCTTTAACAGCTTATTTGGGCTTGCGAGGGAGAGGGCTCGGCCAGACCAGCGGGGCTGCGGGGGGGATGCCGCCCCGCTCCCTCCGCAGCTGCAACGTGTCACCTGAGCCAGTGCGAAGGCATCTGGGAAGCATCGCCACGGTGGCTAGCTAGGGTGGGGTGGCAGAAAAACACCCCGGAGCCCCCGTGGCGTCAAGCAGATCAGAAAAACTTCACAGCCAATCTGTGGGGGGCAGGTCCGCAGTCCAAAAGTCCAATGACAGAGATACTATTTCAGGCATACGTACTTAAAGAATTGGCCTGACTAAGGAAATCCTGAGTGTGAGCAGCTCACATAAAAAACAAGATGTCAGCACAGGAATAATTTTCTGTGTGAACACCGTAGGTCTGACTCCTGTCCCAGTCAGTAAATCAGGAGTAATCCCATGGAAACCAATAGTTCCATGAACGCAAATGAGTTGAAAAGGGAACTTAGGCCCTTCTGGTTTTGAACTGATGTGCTGTCTCTCAGGGACACTTTTCAGCAGGTTGGCTCAGGTGAGGTCCAAGCGACCCAGTTAGGAAATGTGCCCGGCCACCACCAGCGGACAGAGCCCTGGAAGCCCAGGTGCGACAGAGAAGGTGCGTGCTTTTTCTTGGCCTCGCCTTTCTTATGGGAAAGGGATAAACTTGTGGTGGGGGTCTGCTTCTCTGTGGCCTGCAGCCCTGAAATGCACACCAGGATTACTTTCAAGGCTTTGCTGTATGTCCTGTGGTGAGTGAACAAGAGCATAAAAATACTTTATAACAGCTAATGAGAAATCCAGCAATTCCTGTAGTCAAGAGGTTTGGGGTGAGAAAGATCTGTAAAATTAGGTCAGTTGAAGCGTCCCAGCAACAGTGCCAGAAAAGCTTAAAGTTTAAAGGTCTGTCTTTAAAGAAGAGCAGGCATACACATTACAAAATGCACAGATGCTCTAAGGGGCCTAAGTCACCCCTCCAGCACCCAGTTCTAGTGTGTGCAGTGCTACCGAGGAATTGCAGTGATTTTGGTAACACCAGCCTATTCCAATAACAACCATGCTGACCAACCTTAGGAAACTGAATTCAAAAGTAGGATCACCCCCAGGTACGCACTGGTGTGGCACAACCCTAAACAGCTGTGAGGGGCAGTTTTGGCCCTCACATCCAAATCGCCTGATTTTGATGAGCTTCAGCCAAAACTGAAGCCTTATTTTCAGATTTTGTTTTGTTTTTTAGGAAATATGATCCCAGATGCTCTGAGAAATGACCAGGGAAGGAAAGCCCTGTGTATATTATACCTGCACTGCAGTGCTGTATTGCCAGCCTGGGAGCCTTCCTTGCAACTGTCTGGTAGAGGCACAATTAGCGGCCTCAAAGAATAATGAAGCAATTCTGAAGTGCCGCCTGCCTTTTCCTATTTACAGGGTGGCACCATGTTCTTTATGGGGGAAGGCCATAGTGTTCAGGAAAGGAAATTTGGCCCCTTGTGTGAGTACTGAAGAGAGCCCTGTAAGATTAGGCAGTGCACCCTCCCTTAGACCAAAACAGTTATTATTAATGGACCTGTCCCATGAGATGCTGAAGGCCTTCAACTCCCCATCTCCAGTAAATTCTCGTGGAAATGCTSTTAGGTGGCTCAGGGCAAGCACACTCTGTGGCCATTAAAAATAGCCCATGAGATCTGCCAGGGCAGGGCCAGGAAGCGACATGTCTGCCTGCTGCAGCATCTCTCTTGCTTTCTGAGCCCAGGAAAGTTCTGCCAAGGCCTTTACTTATGTGAGTGAAAATATATTTCTGGTATACCTGTCCATCACCCACCCTTCACGTCAAAGGACAGCCTCTTTTCACATCAGACGAGCAGAAGCCAATTTTTGGAGAGGTCTCCCATGCCTGTGCCAGAACCTGCAGCCATGCTTTGGTGGACACAGTCATGTCACCATCTTGCTAGTGGATAGAAACACCCTTGCCGGTGGCCCTAGACAGCTTCATGGCCCTGCTTCTAGGATCTTTCCTTCCAAACTTCCTTCCTTTCCTTTTCCTCCCACCCTCTGCCATGTCTCCACGTACTGGAAGATCCTCAGCCTAACAGCTCCCAGGATGCCATTAGGCAGATGCAGAGCTGGCAGATGCTGCTGTGGATGGCATTCAAGCAGTTTTTCTCTCCTAATAGTCTCAGGGGACTCTCTCACCATCTGTCTCCTCTGAAATGCAGGTATCCACACATATCACTGGTACTAATAAAACATCAGGGCCACTCCAGCAGAAATGATAATTATTCCCTGCAGTTGGGTGATGATTTTAGTACCTTCCCAGTGGAAAAATGTGTCACTGGTTGCTGAAGAGCAAACCTAACAAGCGGCAAAAATAATGTCAGCTGAATCAACTTCCTCAGCAGATAATGGAGGAGAAACATTAGATATCCTCTGCCCTGCCACAAAAGAGCTGTATGGAGCCTGTGCATGTGCCCTGGCCTTTGAATATGGGCTTGCTCCAAAGGTGTTTGTGTTGTTGCACTTTACTCCACACGTACATGCATGATGGGTGACTCTGGTGTGGGAAGCGGCCCTGGGCACCCAAATCAGAGAGTGGATGACATGGCAGCCAGATGTAACATATCTACAAGCAAGTTGCTAGACTTCTTTGAATGGGGGCAATGTTGCTGTATGATCCCTGAGGATTAGTTTGTCTTGCCCAACATGAAGATGAAAAATATTATGACTCAATAAAATCAAAGGGTGGAATTGCCTGACTGAAGGTTGCTGACATTTTCTGCAGTTAAGGGCACAGAAATGTTAGTCCCACATCATCCTGGTGCTTTGGAACAAAAGCAGCATTTTTATTTTAAGATGATAACAACAAAAAGCCCGAAGCAAATCAAAACAAACAGAAGAAAAGAAACATGATGGAAAGGGATAAAAGTTGAACTGTTTCTTTAAGGTTTGTCACACTTGCACATCACATATATTTAGGTACCTGCCCTGTGTATATTTTAGATACTTTTATTGCTCATACTGTAACAGCTCATTTGCGCTGGAGCCAAGCTAACGTGTCTGGCCAGGTGTGCTCATTCATTTCCCAGAGCCATATGGTGCCCAGATGCAACGTGTGGCCTTCCACTCCTTCCTATGCACGTGCGCTGTGCTTTGGGTAACTCCTGCTGTCTCCTGCTCCTCATCAGTGGAGCAGTGGGAGCCGACATCAAGCACCAGCATTACAAAATGGTCTCTGCTGAGTGCCCCTCTGTTAGTTTTCATACAGACTTGCAGATTTGGGCTTCGTGGTTTGTTCTTCCTAGTGAAGAGACAAAGGTCTGTCTCCTCTTAGTTATGTGCAAGTGAGTCAAGGGAAGGACCTGAGCTGTCAGAGCTGCAATGCCTGAGATGACACTGAGTAAAGAGACTTCAGGCTGGCTTTCAGCAAGGTTTTACCAGTCCAGCTCTGAGATCTGCCACGTGCAGCTCCCTCTGAAGTGGCAAGCCCAGACCTCAGTCCTCACTGACCAGGGCCCTGAAGCATGAACTTCATGTGCAGCTCATGGGTAGAGCAGCAATGCCCAGAGCATGCTGAGGAGCTGAGGGTGTACAGCATTAGGTAAATTCCCTCTGATCAGTTAACCATTCTTCTCATAAAGTAAAGTGGACAATCATAGCTGTTTTAGGAGTCATGCAGATATGGCTACATCTTCCCTTGTGTGCTCCATTGCTGCTCCCAAGGGGAAGGAGGGAGCTGATGCTGTGACATGCGGCCATGCGGTGCAGCTGGGAGTGGCTTGCAAAACTGGGTGGCACACAGAGTGAGAAGGTGCCCTCCAGACAGGAGAGGCCAAGAGAAGAAAGGACTTGGCAGAAGAATATCTGTTTCCCAGCAGGCTTGGTGCCTGCATGCAAAGATCTGGAGCAAGGCTGTGGATCTAGGTCCTTTTCTGGTTTAAAGGTGGCTCTTTAATGCAGGCTGAAAGCCCAAGTCACCAAGAGGTTGTACTGAACTGCAAACAGAAAATGAGCAAGCGGTTCAGCCCACCTGGTTTCGCTGCTGTCCGTGCCGCCTCCACCGAGCTGCTCTGTCATCTACTGTGCCCTGATCAAAGACTCAGGCACCTGCAAAGCACAGGACTGCAGTCGCTAAGCTTGGCCTTTGTGGCATTAAAGGTTGAATTACTTCAGGATGCTTCGGTTAACAAAGGAAAATTATCAGGAGGCGATTTTTCCCAGCTGCGAGCAAGTGTGGGAGGAAACGTGGCTCGGTGAATCATACAATGCCAGCCAAACAATTGGAGGAACTTGCTAGAGGAAATGACTAAAATAGTCACACAGGGCAGCCCTGGAGAGCTAGTTTAAAATAAATAACTAAGACATAAAAGCTAAACCATACAAGGTGAGGGAGAACAACAGGGAGGGGGAAAGAGGAGGTCCCAGAAGAAGGTAGTAGAGAGAACAACCATTGTCCCCCACCTCTCCCATGTCAAAGGACCTCCTGATGGCAAGCCCACGGCCTGCTACTTGATCCCAGTGCTGTTCCAGCCTGGACATTTCCTAGGGCTGTCTGGGCTGTAGGGATTTGCCCACACTGCTGATGGCAGGACAAGATTGGCAGAGCTGCCTGCTGGGCAGACTAGCAAGGGTGGGCCTGGTGGCCGAGGCTGTAGGGTGCCACGCAACACCCGAAGCAGAAGACGTGTAAGAGATGTGTCAGTCCCTCCCATCACTGTTCCCACAACCAGCAGCCAGCTGTGGTGCTGGACCATCCCCAGGCTGGCACAAGGGCTTCTGCTGTCCCCTCTGGTCCCTGGGCACCAGAGGAAGCTCTGCCCTGGGACAGCTGCACAAGCAGCACCGTGCACAGCGGTGCCAGTGCTTGCACAGGGCGCAGGGAGAAGATGTGTGACCAGCTGCCAATACTGCACTCAGTCAAGTCATGCGAGAAGGACTTTGCAGGCTGGTTTGGCCTCCCTTTGAAGAGCTGGGAGGCTGGCAGCAGCTCTATGGGGTGTGGAAAGACTATGACTTTTTCCAGGCTCCCTAGGACAGGCATCGCAGGCTACCTTTTAATTCCTACTTTGTTGGGAATAGCCAGCCAGTGGTTAGCTGTGACTAAAAGCAGCCAAGCAAAGGTTTTCTTCTCCCTTTTCCCCTTTTGGAATAACATGGCCAAAGTCAGTGTTACTCAGCCAGACTACACTGAGAGGAAAGCATTTTCCATATTGTTGCCTGAGAAGCAAAGCTACCTGGCTACTAACCAGACTCCAGCCCCTGTCCCTTCCCTCCACCAGGACTTGGGAGCTGCTCTCAGGAGAGAGACTGGGGTCTTCTGGGCACAGCCAAGGAAACAGCAAGTCTGTGGAAAGCAAGCTCTCATCCACTATCTCACTCGCAACCCTCGGCTCTGAGAGCCCAAATGTGTTCAGACAAAGTACACAAGAGTTTGCAGAGTTTATATTAAAATGGTGGATCTAATAAACAATCTCCCCTAGAAACAAACAAACAAAAGAACATAACCCTTTCAGCCTTTGTTTTAGAACCAGGTTTTCCCCTTTGGCTATTGCTTAAATAAATTTGTTTCTTCATCGCAGATATTCCCTATATAAAATATATAGTTTATTACCTTTGATCTCTCCACATGCAGTACTTGAAGCTGATTCCAAGTTTTATACAGTTAAATACTACCACATGCTTCAAGAGCTCAATACAGCCTTTTCTATAAACTAGCGTAAATCAGAATAAGAATTTGAACTGCTTCTTGCCAAAATAGAGGGTGTGCCTCTTGCCCAAGCTAAACTCTGTTCTTCATCTCTGCTCTGCTCACAGTTAACCTGCAGTTTAGCAGCGAGGTTTATACAATATCTATTATGTTTCATACAGGAACACTGCGGCCTTTCAGTGGCTCCAGGAAATGCAGAATAAATATATCATCTAAAATCACCAACAGCCATTAAAATCTTTCTGATCCTTGTTAATCACTCAGCAGCCTGGTTATATTTGTATATCAAAACTATGAAACCTTGGGAAAAAATAGGAAGAGGGAAAAAATCACCTGTATAATGAATGAAAAGTCTCTGCATACTGCAGAGTGGTGCAATGGCTTCAACAGGTTCATGGAAGGGGCTTTACACAGAGCAGGCTTTTTATTCCTTCTTCAGGCCCCTAGTGAAATCCAAGGCCCTTGGGAAGCTCAGCCAGCCTGTTCCAGTTTCACCATCGTTAAGGCCATTCCAAGCACAGGAGTATCATTCATTATAATGGGGATCCACATGCACTAGTAAGGACGTGTGAAAGCTGAAGGCAGTGCAGGGGGCAGCTTGGTTTGGCCAGCTCAGTGGCACTGTCATCTCTAGCTTCAAAGGAGAGTTTAATGGCTTGGTTTTGACTCCGAACGCCCTAACGCCTCCAGGACTACTGCTGCCTGGTGTACTAGGACAGCCCAATTCAGTCCAGGAGCAGAAACTGTCCTCATCTTTGTGAGGAACTGCATCCTTCAAAGTCTTTGGGATGGGTTGATGGAAACCAGCTGCTTTGGGCTCCAGGGGTTCATTTCTGCTGAATACAGTTGGTCTGCTAGAAATCAGACACTGAATGAAGCAGACCTCTGCCCAGCAGTTTGACTTTGAGTTACCTAAGGACAAGGTCCTGAAGGACACATGGAGCTAAGGCTACAAGAAACAACGGCATTTCCAGGAGGGGAAGGAGAGAGCAGTTAAAAATACCAACAAAATGGAAATCCTTGGCAACCTGGAGGATGCCAGGAAGAAGTATAAACAAGCAATACCTTTTGGTAGTCGGAACACCAGAAGGTGGCTTTATTTCTGGTGAGGGCTTGTTCCAAAACAGTTGATGTTTTCCACAGCTTTCAGTTGCCACAGATGGAGAGAGCGTGTGGTGGAAGTGGGTTGCACAAAGCTGCACACTCTGCTTCCCTGCTAGGAGCAAGCCGACTGAGAAGGGGCTCAGCAGAGCAGCTAGACAGACACAGGTTGTGATGGACCTACAGCCAAGGAGTCACCTTGGCACTGGAGGCCAGGGGGAGCCATGTTGTGACTGAAGCAGAAAATGGAGAGAGATTATTGGGAAACCCCTAAGAGTGACCCCAGACACACCAATTTGCAGTCCCTGCGCCTCGCTGACATGCACTGTGGGGAGCAGTACTGCCTTGGGGACACAGGGGATGGCTCTGACTCAGGGGACATGAGTGATTACGTGCTGCCTTGAGTTTGCCTCCAGCCCCCCCCTTTCCTTGGTTTGGTGAAGTTCACTGGCTTTGGGAAATTTAGCACAGGAGAGCATGCTCTCCTGGGGCCAGCAGAACTCCATAAGGAAAGTGGGGCAGATCGATATGGCAGTCCTGCATGCATCCCTACCCCAAACCAATGTCCCAGCTAGAGGGCATGTTCAGGTGCGGCCTCCCAGTGTCCTCATATTTCAGGTCACCCCCAGTCCTCCTGTCCCAGAACCACCAAACCACCGGAGAAATCCATCTTGGGTAAAAACCCTGGTCTTACATGAACAATCTGCTTGGAAAGAAATGTGAGCACAGAAGAGGGTATATCCAGGAAAAAAATGGATGCATGGTAGCCCACACGACCTAAGTCATTCCTCAGCATGCCTTCAGATTTCCTGCTACCCCAGGTCTGGTTTTGGCCTGGTTTCCAAGGATACAAGTCTTTAGCAGCCATGCTATCTGCATTGTGTGCTGGATATCTCTGCTGGTCTTCCCTCCTTCCTATAGTGACTTTGGCACCTGGACACTAATCTGAGGTGCAGCTGATGGAGAGATGGAGGTGTCAGACAGACCAGACTCTCACATGCTTGTAGGCACCTGAGCACAGAGAGGGGGTGGCCCCTGGGGTCTGGGCAGGCATGCACTCTGATTGCAGTTATAGTTCAACTCTGTTAAAAAGTCAGTCAACCACAAGACACAAAGCCATTGGAAACTGGGCTTCATCTGTTCCCGTGTTCACGGAACTGTTTGTTCTTGCATGAGATTATTTTTCCTTCTGCAGTCTTTGAGGACTGTTAGGGGGATTTTAAAGCCCTGTCCCACTGCACAGTTGCTTGATGTTCCTGTCAGCTGCTAAAGCAGGAACAGGCTTTCTGGACTGGTCAAATTGGAGCTGTATTGCCCTACTGCACTGAGAAGGGGACCCAGCAGGATTTCCTGGCATTTCTGCAGACCCTCTCCCAGTCTGGGGCTGCATGTTGCCATTTTGATTGACTGGGTGGCAAGTTTCTTCCAGTGCTCTCCAGCACAGAGGCCTGGAGCATGGGAGGCAGCTTGTCCTCACCTCGGACCGATAACAAGAAAAATAAGCATCTGAAAAGAGAAGGAGGTTATGGATTGGTTTGGTTTCAGTTTGTGCTGTTCATATACACTGAGGGCCCTTTGGAGCAGTCTATAAAACCCACTTGATTTAAAAAAAAAGAAAAAATTAGGTATTTTCTGTTGTATACTTTTGAAATAGATATAACTGATCCGCCTTCCTTCTGACATCCACCTCTGACCCTAATTCCTTGCTTTGTGCACAACCAAACATAGTTCAGATGGAGGGAAACAGTAGGAGAGACATTAAGATTCTGGACTTCAGTTAGAAGTATAAATCAGCTTTGAAACAGTCACATTTTTTGTCCTAACTAAAGGAAGACATCTGTCCAAATCAGACTACAGTCACTTTGTTGTTATAACTAGAAATATGCCAGCTTTCTGGTTGTTAGGAAATTACCATCTTTTTTTTTTCCTTTTCATTACACTGGGATTGTGTAGCTGGTAATGCTTGAAAAGAAGCTTAGAGCAGGGGAAAGAAAAACTAAATGCATTGAAAAAGTGGAGGTACCGAAGCATGCTGTGACTCTGATTGTAGAGAACTGCCTAGGCGCTGTCAGCCACAGCATCACCTGGTGAAACACAAGAAGAAAGCTGGTGGAAGACATCACACAGGATCCCAGACTGCAAACGGAGCATGTTGCAAGGAAAGGGAATGCATGGAAGAATGACGAGACCCCATTATCACCCTCACTCCTCCAGGGTATTTATTTTTATGGCTTTACTCTGTCTTTTGCCACACAAGTGGTGACGCACTTCACAACAGCGTGTTGCTGGAGGGTCTCCTGATGCTGACCTAGTGACCTCTGAATCCACCCTTGTTAGCTGCCGGCTGGGAGGGCTGAGCCCTGGCACCACGCTGGGACAGCAGCTCATTATGGATTCGGAGGCATCCACGCTGTGCCGAGTCAGCACTACTGGTTGCGGTCCCGAGATCTTCCTGGGGTCTCCCGGCTACATCCAGTCCTGTGACTCGAGGTCCCAGAGCCCGGGGTCTGCACAGCTGCAGCCCAGAGCTAACTCTGAGCCCGAGCTCACTTGCCAGAAGAGTTACATCGCTTTTGTAAAATGGATAGAAAAAGTAAACTATTTGCTCTGCTTGAACATATACTGCCATATGCAGTTTTCCTCCTTCAGCCTGTTATTTCTTAACTCAGATCATTTCACTGTCATGGTTTATCATACAGGCCAAAAAAGCAGTTGCATTGGCACAACCAAAGTGGATAGTAGGAATGAGTGGATAGTAGGAATGCTGCAAAAATTACAGCACCAAGCTCCTGCCTTGTGTGTGACAAAGATCAAGAGAGAGCACAGAACAGCCTTTTGGGCAAAAACATTGTATTTCTGTGAGAGAGAGAGAGGAGAGGGCAGCAGGGAAGAAACAATACATTTTCTTTTTCAACATCTACAAAAAGAAGTTACAGTTTAAATGTTTCAGAATTATAGGAATGGAATGGAAAGTGCATTGGGGTATAAAACATATGTTACATCTCCTGGCAAAGAACAGCTGAGAAATGCCCAGTGACAGTAAAACTTAAACTTCACATCTGTTGTTAAATATGTAAAGCATCCAAAACAGCACTGGTCAGTTCCCACTGCCAAGCCTGGATGTGTTGGACCTCATATTAAAACTGTTTTCTCTCTGGAACCACCTACTGAAATTTGAAAAAGCAAAATGTGCTGACCTTCACTTATCACTTCAGTTTTCCAGCATCCTTTTGCTGTCAGTGTCCCATATGGCACTGATGTTAGATGGGGAGCTATTTCACTAAAAACTCTCTCCATCTAAAGAGAGACAGCATTTTGTTGTGAATACAGTGCCTTTATGGATCTGAGTCTTTGAAGACAGGAAAATGGCTTTATTATTATTTTTTTTAACCTGGAATCCAAACACCTTCCCGCTGCCCAAGTCAGTTTGGCTGCTGCCTCCTGCGACTAGGGCTTTGTAAACAAAACCCAAAGATGCCTGGAAGCCACATTTCTGCTGTTGGTTTGACAGCACCTGTGGTCGGCTACTTCAGCCAAAATACCCCCGTGTGACAGGACCACTGGGAAGCGCTCAGTCACCTTGCAAACACAGCACCTGCTGCAGCTGTGCTCTCTCCAGCCAGCTGTGCTGCAGCAGCACACAGCAGCGCATGTGCACGCACACTGGGAGGCACACAGACGTGCCCCTAATAGCCTGTGCTGAACAATTCGGACACCTCCATACACTGTAATTTCAAAACTCTTCACAGGCTTCCATGTTTTTATTGCATTTCTAGATGGTTTGCTACTGGGCTTTGCAGTAAAGGTGAGGTTGTGCCGCATGATTAGGTAAGTGAAGAAATGGCACTGGTTGGGAGATGAGGGAGGGCAGAGCTGGGGGGATGCTAGTTACTAAGTGGTAGGTTGGCTCTGGTGGCATTTGGAGGTTGGTGCAGGTCTGAAGAGTGAGAGCATCAGTGAGCAAACCCGGGCTTACCCAGGGGCTCTTCCTTTGCTGCAGCCCCGTACCAACCTTTCCTCCATCTCCCCAAAGCAAAGCAACTAATCTCCCACATCTCCTTTGAATGATACAGATGAAGATATATGTATCTACAGATTCACACAAATGTTTCCATTTTCCAAGCACCCACCATGGCAATTCTTATTGCTGTTATATGGCAATGAGGATATTCAAGTCCAAAAGCCTCCTGAGAGCTGGGCTGCCAGGAGTGACACTTGCCGCCACATCCCTGCACTTACACCCCCAATATCCACCATCAACCTGACCAGCAGTGGTGCAACTGTCACTGCTTATCAGTGTTCCCAGCACAGCGGAGAGCCGAAGAACACTCAGATTTATTTTAATCATCTCTATCCATCGAGTGTGGTCACAGAAAGTCAGGCACAATCAGCCTCAGAGCACAGACGGTTGTTGCTGTGCTTGTCTGTAGTCACATCACAGGCGAAACAGAGGCCCCTGTGCAGATCCCGACCCTTTTCCAAGGGCCACGTTCCTCCCGGGGAATACAGTGTCACTGAGCAGCCTGGCACACCACAACAGGGCTTTTCTGGCTATCAGTTTTCACGGAGCCGGGATGCTTCCTATTCGGTTTGTTTTATGGCAAAGGAATTGCTGGTGCTTCCCTGCCCTCTGCCACCGGCTGCCTCCCTGGAGGGGACGGGTGGCTGCATGTGCTGCAGACACAGAAAGGAAGACCAGAGCGAGGCAAATGCAATAAACTTTGCCGTGTTAAACCAACTGTCGGCAAATCGGGGGAGTGAAGGCTGTGCTTTGCTCTGTACCTGCTGCGCTTTCGGGTTTTGCCTGCTGCCCCTGTACTTACCTACAGACTGTGGTGGCTGGAGAGCCACCAGCCCTTGGGGCCCCAGGCAGGCTGTGGTGCGGGAGGCGTATGTGCCGAGGTGATTGAACTAGTCTTTTTTCCCTATTGATGTTTTTGTGTGTCTGCTGCTTTCTGACACCCCATCAGGACTGCTGGGCAACCATCTCTTTTGCACAAGGGAGTCCTTAGGGCTATAAGGTATCTCCTGCACTGGTGTCCTCTGCTCTGTTTGGCTGTCCCTGTGGCTGGGCAGGCCTTTGCAGTTTTTCCAGCACGTTCTCACTGGTGGTGTTAAGCAGCTTGTTAGGGGAATAGCTTGAGACGTGGCCCAAAAAAGAATACGTTTTATATTGCATATTCAAATAGTCCAAATCTACTGTTTAGCTTTCCTTTCTCCCTCATGGAAAATCCTGCAGAATTAATAGGGATTATTAACCCACTGGGTTCTGTAGAAATTATTCTTCAGTCATATGCAGGTTAATAGAGAATGACACCATGTAATCCATTTTCTGTTAAATTAAAAAAATCCCTATGGGATGCCTCTCATTTTCTAGTCTAGCCCATAGGTAGAACCTTCTCTCTCTCCAAGTTTAAACTATGCACTCCAGAATTTGGAGTTTAATTGAAGCCTTTTGACAAAAATCTGCAACTGGCAGGGGCACAGGCTTGAAATCTGACACCTGCTCTTCTGTCTTGGTTTGCAGGAATTTGTGTGCCCCTTGTGGTGACTGTGGGCTTTCCTTTGACATCTCTTTTGTGCCGCACACAGCCTGCGTGTCATGTTTTCTTGGATAGACAGTCTTTCCAATTAGCAGTGTCCAAAATCCAACTGTCACACTGTGACTGAAGCGCAAAAAGATCCGGTCTCATTGGAAGAGCAGAGAAGGAGCAAAGCGTCCATGTGGAGCACAGAGGAGGTTTCAGCACCCAAAGCAGAGGCTGGAAGATGGGGAGCAGCCTGGGGTCGAGGCTTGGGTGCTGGGGTGATGAGGGGTATTCAGAGAGAAACAGGCAGGGGGTTTCATTCATCCCCCAGCTGGGGACTCTGCAGACAGACAGGCAGGCAAAGGCCAAACCAGCATTTCTGAAACATCTAAGGCGGTTTATTAATCCGGAGAGTGTTCTTCTGCTTGAGGAGGCAAACATAAAAGGCAGACGAGCATTTCAGAAAAACTGTCATTTCAAAATATACCTGCTCTGTTGAAGCATGAGGACCGGCATGTTTGAAAGCAATAGCTGGAAACTCTTCACTGTGCTTGGCTAAGGCTTGTCATGAGCCTGATGAATTTGGAGGGCTTTTAAAAAAGAAAAAAAACAATGCTGTTTGCTTGGGCAGGCAGATTTTTCCAACTCTCCAGCAAGGCTGAGCCCAGGCCGAGGGCTGGTTTGGTGCCAGGTGTGTGGCGCGAAGTGAAGGCGCTTGCCGTTGGTGCGTTAAAGGACAGCCAGGATCTGGCAGAGGAGGCAGCTTCTGTGCCAGTGCAGCGGAGGAGGAAGGGCACAAACCTCCTTGCACGGCTGGGACGAGCACCACCGGTGCCTGCCTTGGCGCAAGGGGCTGCCAAGGGTGGGCTGGCACCCGGGGGTTCCTGCAGCGAGGGGTCAGCTGCTTCCCTCAAAACTGCTCCATTTCCTCTGCTGGGGGAAATTCAGCCCATGGGAAGTGAAAGCCGCGGCCCTTAAGGTCTGGACCTGTGGGCTGGCAGGGCAGACAGGGGAAGCGAGGAGTCGCTGCTCTTGCCCATTCCTCATGCTTCCTCCAAGCAGCTGCCGCTGGCCCCAGGGCGGACCTTCGGTTTTACCCCGTGCCACAGACCTTTCGCTGCTGCGAGCTCCCTGCTGAGGCCGCAGATGGCCACGGCGACCCAGCTGACTGCGTGTATTGCTTTGCCTCTACCTTTCACCATAAGCCCCTGCCTTTAGCGTGGAGATTATCACGGGGGCTGATAGACACTGCCAGGATTTGCCACGCGAGCCTCCCTGCGCTTGGGACAAAATCCCGGTGAAATGCAGCGGGACAGGCCTCTCCTGTGCGCACGCCTGCGGGAAACGCAGCACGCCGAGCGGGAGTGCCGGGGACACCTGCTTCCCGAGCGCCCCAGTGCTAAAAGCAAAACAGGTGATGCCTGGAAACCAGCGAGGCGAGCACCGCTGCACGTGTGATGAAATCCCAGCCCTCTGCTGAAGCCCGGCAGCGGGAGGAGACGCTTCCAGCCCCGCGGCTCCAGCTCTGGCCGCTGTCCCTGCACCGCGGCGGGGCGAAGCGCAGCCTGTGCCACCCTCTGACGGCGACGCGCTGCCACAGCATCGCGGCAACAGCCACCGCCTGATTTATTCCCTGTACAACCGATCCCAAGCAGGTTTGAGAGGCAGAATGGCAGCTCCATGCACAGCATCTTTCTATGCAAAATAATCTCTTGTAAGAGAGACTTGAACTGGAACTCAGCGCTTAGAAGGATCAAGATTGTTTTTAGCTTACAAGTATCCTGGCACAATAGGAGTCTGCACATTGGATCTGAAACAGTGTCTTAAAACTAGCACAGCTTCTTCCTCCTGACAAGCACTGGTTTCGCTGCAGCTTTTAGTTTTTTACAGCAGCAGTGACAGGCTGTACAGCTAAAAGCTGCTCTCACCCTCTATTAGACCATTTTACCATTATTAATCTTTCAGGAAAATCCCACAGTATTCTAAGACACACCCCGGGTAGCAGGTTACATTTGTCTGTATGCTTAAACAGGACCATTTCACCTTTTCAGAGCAAAGATGCAACAGCGGCACCCCTTGTGGGGGACGTGACAATGCGAGGTGCTGCTAGAGCGCTGTGCCTGGAACGAGGCTAATGGAAAACCTTCACCAAAGCTCTCCTCCTCCGGGAAATGAAGCTGAAATTTTCACATATATGCCAAAGGTACTGGCAAATGAGTAAGTGTGCAGCCTTTGTCCCTCCTAGAGCCAGGAAATGTTGGACCATGGGACATGCTGCAAAGCCTGTCTCTTCCTGTGGGCATTGAGGGAGGAGGATGATTTAGAAAGAAGTTTCTGAAAGTGAATGGAGAGGAAATGGGAGGGAAGAAAAGTAGATATATGCAGCTTATAATTGCATGGAAATGTCACTTCTGAGGTCATTTTTATGGTGAATACTGCATAACTGAATAAAAAAAAAGAATATATTGTAAGCCATTGCAGAGAATTAACTGAAAATTGCATCCTTGCTGTAGGATGGCTAAAAGGAAAAAAACAATGAAACTGCTACYGAGATCAGTGGCCCCAGATACACCTCCAGGAGACCTGGAGCATATCAGGAGTGACTACAGGGCTCTGGGAGCGAGGAGCCTGGGGGTTCTCCTCGATCCTGCTGAGGTGGGCAAAGGGCTGGAGGCGGAGGGGATGGATCCTGTGCATCAATACCGGGCTGCACAGCTGGTGTCAACAGCAGGGATTCAGCTTTTATAACCATGGGACTGCCTCTGAGGACAGAGGCCTGCTAGGAAGAGACAGGATCCAGCTGACAAAGTGGAGCAAAAGCATCTTTCCCAACAGGCTGGCCTCTAGGAGAGGAGTGCTTCAGACTATGAACGATAGGGAGGGAGATGACGACCTGTAAACACAAGAGGAAGTGGTTGACACCGGTGCAGGGTGGTGTGGACAGGAGAGGCCTCAAAACCAATAAAACCAGGCTAAAGGGGGCCCATCCCAAGTGTATGCAGCACAAATAAGGAAGTGCTGAGAGGGCAGCACTACGGGGAAAACTCTCGCACCTTTCCTGGGAAGCCGGCATGACTGGGCACCTCTCTGAAGTGCCTGTGCACTAACGCACACAGCATGGGCAGCAAACAGGAGGAATTAGAGAACCGCGTGTGGCTGCAGGGCTACGATCTCATGGGGATCAGAGAGACGTGGTGGGACAGCTCACATGACCAGAGTGCTGCCATAGATGGATATGGGCTCTTTGGGAAGGATGAGCCGGGAAGGCGTGTGGGGGAGTTGTCCTCTATCTGAGAGAGCAGCAGAAATGCAGAGAGCTCTGCCTAGGGACGGGTAAGCAGCCAGCTGAGAGCTGGTGCGTCGGGATGAGCGGGCAGACCAAAATGAGCGACATTGCAGTGGGTGTCTGCTACAGCCCGCCTGATCAGGAAGTAGAAGAGGCCTTTTTCAGGCAACTGGAAGAAGTCTCGTGTTTGCATACCCTGATCCTCATACTTGACCCATCCCGATATCTGCTGGAAGGTCCACACAGTCGGGCACAAGCAATCCAGGAGCATCTGATATCCCAGACCTTTCCAGCTTTCAGCCCTAATGGAAGAGTCTATAGAACTGCACAGACATTAAACAGTTCAGCTATTACATGTACTTAACAGGGCTTGAAAGAATAATCCTGAACTAGTGAAAATTTTATAAGAAGATGCCACAGAGCAAACGGTATCATTTTTCTGCAACATGTTTAGGAGAGTATGAACAGATCCACTGGGAAGACTTTCTTTCAAATTAAATTTTAGAGAAATCTGTGGAAGGACTGGCAAGGTTTCCCAACTCCCTTTGGACTTCAGCAAAGCCCTTTCTAACTGATAGCCTCATGCTTCAGCCTCAGGAGAGAAGGCCAGGCAGGCTGGTTCAGACCAGTGCAAGGAGTGCTTTGATGGCTTTGACATGTGCTCCTGCAGAAGCAGCTATTCTGCATTAAAAATATGCCTTTTCTGCACAGCAACTCTCAGCCTCACCCTGAGAGAAAGAAGTCAAGCAGAGGGAGGGAGGGCTGATGCCACGAGGTCTGTGGCAGGCAAAGCAGATGCATAATTTAATGCTGAAAGAAATCACCTTCTTACATTAACTGCCTTTGTTATTCCCCCATCACTATTGGTGCTATTTGCCATTCCAGAAAGTAAGCCTGCTGCATAGAAGTGATTTATCTTCTCTTTTTAGGAGATATTTTTGCTGGCAGAGCCAGACACCTCCTTTGCTTTTCAAAGTTTTCCAAGCACTCTGTTGTAACTTTTCAAAACATACTCTAGTAAAATCCATCAACACATACGTTACTTGACTGTGAGTGCACACCGTGGGAGATGTGTTCAGCTCCATCAGGTACTTGAACTGCCACTGATGCACTTAGGTACACACCAATAGCCAAGTAACCTGCACCCTGTGGTGCCATGTGTAACTTCATGTAACAGCAATGAGGAGGCTCGGCTTTGGTTCAGTTAAGCAGTAAATGTTTTTTGACAGGGAACAGCAGTGTAAAGTTTAGAGTCTTCTATGCTACACTGAAGTCATCCAAAATTATGATCTACTGCATCTTCCCACCCACCGAGTTGCTACTCCTAGGAGTAACCACCCAAGCTGTCTTTTTCAGTGTATCACGTGCTACTGCAAGGCCAATTCCACACGGCAGCCCTACACATGATGGGATGGAGAGCTTTCCACCCCATCACCTTTGCCATGGTCAAGGGCTGGTTGTGGTTAAACTCCATACAGATAAAAGTTATTTCAGTTAATGCTGGAGATAAAATCTCTCAGGCCAAAGTTCTGGGCTGGCAGGGAGCTATATAACAGGAGGGCAAGCAGAGCTGAGAGTCTTGCAAGATGGGAGGGTGGTGTTTCATCATCTTCTGATCTGCCCTGCTCCTAGCTATTGACTGTGCAGGAGGACGTCACTTGTCCAGGACATAGATTTAGTACCAGAAAGGTGCAAGTCATCCAGCAATCCAGCACTGGATAAGCTGGCAGGTAAAAGATAAAGCAGATAGAGAGCAGGAATCATTTATCTCAATAAAGAACCCTCCTAATGCTTTTCTGAACATAAAGAGAGAAGAATGAGATTCAGAGGTGGGCGTGAGCAGGCCAAAGGAGAGAGAAACAGCGCACAGCTCAGGACCAGGCTTGTTTGCCTTTTATCATTGTGAAAAGCATGAAGCAAATGGCAGAGAGACACAGGAGATCATAGCCCAGCGCCTGCCCTGGGCTGCTGCTGCTGTGCACCCTATATCCCAGAGGAGACAACTTCTGGGCTGCCCCTGCAGAGCAGCATGAGAGTGGCCCAGGGAGTGGCGCTCCTGCTTGCAAAGTGCCAGCATCTCAGGTGGGTGATGAAAGGTAACAGCCAGTGCTTATCCACTGTGAAGCTAATTACTTAGAGAGATTAAGCTTCATGTTTGTACACTGCAGTCTCACAATCTGCTCTTCAAGTGTCATCAGATCTAAAGGAGGGACTCTCTCGAAAAGGCAGAGAACGTTTCTATTGCAGGCAAATCCACTGTGCGCTCATGAATCAACAGTTTTTCACTACAAAAAGGTTTCTCCTGTTTTTAACCAAAGTGGACAATGAGAGATATAAAGTACCACAACCTGTTCCAAAATCCAGACACTTGTAGCACACTGATCATCAGCCCTGGTCCATTGGTCGTGCCTGTTTTCAGGCATACAGCTCTGTTATATATGATGCAGTACAGTCACTTTGCTCTTTCACGTGCTGACAGCAATGCTTTGCCTGCCTTTGCTCACTGATTTTGAAAAACAAAAGAAATCTTTTCAAGCTGTGTAAATCCCTTAAAAGGAAGAAAACAGAATGAGCAGAGTTTTCACACTGTCAGTGTAGGAAGGGACTTGCTCTCTCCAGTGTGCAGAAAATGTGCTTTGCATTAAATCCCCAATGGGGTTTGGGCAGTTCAGACACTCTTACAGACATTGTGGAGGAAATAGAGGAGGAAATCAGACCCTTTTCATGTTAATAGATCTACTGACTTCCCTAGGCCATAATTTCCATTTCATGGGAAAAATTTAATACTTTTGCTCAGGGTTTCAGAATTAGAGTTACACCCAGAAATGTCACAGCAAATAGAATTTCCCCTCTCCCCATCTCTTTTTTTAAATTGGAAAGATGGGGTTGAGATCCCTTGCAAACAAAAAGCAGCAGAGCCAGCTCCCCCCATTCCTAGGAATTCTGGCGATTTTGGGAATGCCACCACYCCAGGCAGATTACTGGGCATGGACAGCAGGGAAGGAGACCAAGAAGGTCTCAGTGAGACAGGACACATGTCCTAAAACTTCCTGGTAGAGCACAAGACTTACTGAAATTTCCCAACTAGTTTCTCATGAAGAGTAGCTTACCTGAGTGTCTGGGTACAGGTGGCAGAGTGAGGCCATGCTCTCAGTGCTGAAGTCCCATTGCCACTGGATTTGGGTGAGGACAGAGTCTTCCACATCGCCACTGCCATAATTATAAAAGCAAATGCAGCAAGGTCCATACTATTGCACAAGAACAACTCGCTCCCATTGGGGGCTTTGCTGACGAGGGCTGCAGCTTGCTGAGCTCAGCCCTGGGGTGGTTCAGCAGTGCCGTGGCCTGGAAGACGCGCTCAGCGTTGCAGGATGCTGCTGGGCCACCAGTCAGGGTACAGTTGTAGTGGAGGCAGCTGTCTCAGGAATCAAGTTTTCTGATTAAAACATAAAGAGTACACAAGTTATTAGAAAACAGTCTGATATTAATTGCTGCCAGGCCACAAGAGCTCAGGAAGGCAAGAGAAACCCAAGCTTGTCGCTCCTTGTGCTCGTTGCAGTGGCATACGCCGGCACCGCGGTGAAGGGGGCTGCACGGGTGGCCTCCTCACCACTCCGCCGGTCCCACTGCCAGGTGTGATTCTCCGTGAGGCTGTGCAATGCTTGGGCCCACACAAGAGGGCAGGGTAGGAGCAGGACCAAGGAGAAGGCCAGCTTTCTTGGTGGCAGTTGCAGCTTAAGGATGAGCAAAACTACTGCCTTACAGCAGCCGCTGGCAGGAAGTGCATGGGAAGGCACTGAACAATTTTCTTTCAAGAGGCACAAGAAAATCTAACAGTCTCCAAGGTTTTCTTGCCTCTTGTCTTGGACTGTGCTGAGTCACCAGAGCAAAAGTGTTTTGCTGCTGCCAGTTTTCACTAAAGGTTTAAGTATCACAGCCGGAGTCACTGCCCAGTAGCTCTAGAATTGCATGTGGTTATACTACAGCAGCATTTAGTCCAAATATTTTCACTTTTAAAGATTTAGAGTACAATTATCCTACGCTATCTCATTTGAATGCACCATTAATTATCCATGCTAAAAAAGCATGAAAAATAAAAAAGCATGAAAAATGCTTTCAGTTTTTGTAATAGAATACTTACAGGACTGTTGTCATAGCTGATCCATAGTTAAAAATTTAACAGCCTTGAGCTTGCTCTTGAATCAACATATGAGCTCACTAGAGTAGAAAGCACTATATTCACCCTTGAGTTACTACAAAGCTTTTTTGCAGATTTCAGTGCCTTTTGCTTATTATATACAGGAGTTTGTTTCTGAAAACAGTACTACTAGGATAGTATATTATATCAGAACAACAAGCTTCTGCAAAGATATGTATAAAACGCTTTAGAATTGTGAGGGAAGAGTAAGAGAGTTTTCTTGAACAATGAGGAAATCCAGTCCTGAACTTTGTACTTTTTTGACCCACAGAAACAGCATGTTTTTATCTTTGTAAGATAATATCCCATCTTGTCAGCTGCTTCCTCAGTGCCAGTAGATAAAATCAAGGAGGATCTCATTTATCTCAAGTTTTATAGGAATCAGACCAAAAGCAATACCTCTTTAAAAGTAGCTTTATTTAAACTAAATGCATTGTTAGATACATATAAAAATAGCTCAGTACAACAGTGATTATTACACTGTTTAAATCTAAATATGATCTTTAAGCTTGACAGTCAAAATATGTGCGATAAAGTCTTGTCAAAAGATGTCTTTTCATTCTGTTGTGCTACTCCCTAATCTGCTGTTACAGATACTAAAACAGGAAGTGTATCGCATGATCTATACTCCTTTTTCCAGCTCTTTTAGTGACAAAGAGTAGTGGCAGTGTTAAATATGGTTAAATATCTCATTTAATTTAAAAAATGATTATTTGAAAATTTGAAAAAGTGAGCTATACTTTTATCACAGCACCAACTGAGCTATTTATTGGATCAGTTTTCAAGTTCCAGATGAATTCCCTTTCCTTCACATATACATTAGCTCATTCATAGAACCAGAGACAGGATTGAAACAGGCTACTGGCTCACCAGACCTGCTCTCCATCCATCAGTGTGATGCTCCAACAGAAGACATGCTCCATTTCTTCTTCGCAGCATAAACTGCTGTGTAAGTCWGCAGCTTTTCAAAGATGCCTAAAAAGATTTGGTGTTTGACCTTAGAGCTCTTTGAAAGTTCAAGTTGCATTTAGATAAAAGTGCTTCTCTGTCATAACCTGGTGTTCTGTCCTAATCTACTATCTGCGTTTACACGCATGTCATATCAGTGCAAAAACTAGAAACCCCTTCCAATATTATTCTTTATGCATTTATTCACAAACAATAACAACAATCAAGATCCTCAGCTAGTGTGTTCTGTTGAAAGCTGTTAAGCTACCAATACTTATGCAAACACATTGGCTAGAGCTTCAGTTGCACTAGGAAGAGAAACCTGACCTTTAAGCAGGCACACAGAGTTTCCCTAGCTTATGTTCTTGGTGGTGAGGCTTAATTTAAAAGATAGATTAAATCAAATTCTCACTTTGGTATTTTTATTTCAGCCTCAAAGTTACCAGCCACTTCCCTTCTGAGTTGGAACTTGAAAAAAAAAAAAAAAAAGTGCAATCAAAGATTTTAAATCTATTGTCACCTTACTTGGTATTTTTCCTGTGCAAGACAGATTTTTATAAAATAATTAACTGAACCCCAGAGAATATAATTTCTGTAAATGGTTAGGAGTGATGGATAGAGGAGGACAGTCTCACAGAAGTCCACACTGCACTAGTAAACATGCCAACAAAAGTAGGATCTTTAGACAACATCATGTCCAGGACTTATTTCTGTTTTTGCAGAGAAAAATAAATGTGTACGTGACCTGACTGAGGAACACCATCTGCAATTGCTTCAAAAACCTATTCAGATCTGAAGTTATGAGGCCACAGAGAGTAAATCTGTCCTTTAACGTGTATGATGCAAAGCCTAATAAAATATCCTTTGGCTAAAATGGTTGTCATAACTTATATTCAATCAATGCTGTAAGGCATTTCACATTTCCCTCAACAGTATGAAAAAGCTGACAGTTCAGGGAGATGCATCATTTGGGAAAGAGCTACTCTCCCCAAAATAGGCATGCACAGTATATGCCTGGGTTTCTCCTAGCTGTAGAGCTGTATTATTTGTAGAGCTGTTGTCTATGTATGGTGGTAACAGAGGACCAGACAAACGAACCTGGAAACTAGAGCATGAGGTGCTTGCGTGGGCATATGCAGAGACAGGCCACATTCCAAGGAGTGTATGATATTGATACACTTGAGATTTCCAAATCTACCTAACAAAAGCATTGCTAGGGCCATCCCTTGGAGCACTCACACTGGAAAAGGGATCAACATTTGGTTCTTGATCTTCAATAACCAAAGACCTTCCTGGAAGGAGAGACAGTAGGAGACAGCTGGTATATTCCACAAGAAGACACTGTGACGATGTGCAGTGGGGTGTCCAATAAAATGGTGTATTGGATTAAACAAAATTATGTTTCCAATGACTTAATCTCCTGAGGATAAGTGAAGCTGACGTTGACTGAATAGGTGAAAACAGCACTTCAGAAACTTGCTCACCAGTCAGTTTTATTACAGACATTAAAAGGCACAGGACTGCAAGAAAAAACCTGAGCTAGCCAAGTTACCTGCCCATTTCCCCTGACTCTAAGTACATGAAATATCTACACATACATAAACTGCTGTCAGGAACTCATGTTGGAATAGCATGATTGAGTATTTCTAAGGGCCTTCTCCTTGACACAGGTCCAGACTTTGATTGCAGAGCTGAGGTAAAGAGTAAATGAGCTGTTTAATCTGAAAAATTAAACCTGCTCATATACAGACAGTGTCCACCTATGCCAGCTAGAGAGCAACTATTTTGCACCAAACTGTTTATAGCCTACCCCTGCCAGGGGAGCAGTTTAAGTAGTAATAGAATAGGGCTTTTTCTGTAATCCTTCCCATTCCCAGACTTCTTTGTAAAGTCTGCAAACAGATGCCACTGTACCCCATTATGACCTACACAGCAAACAACTGGACTTGTGTTCCTATGGCGCTGTCTCAGAAATGAATCATTGCTGCATCTCCTCAGCATTCTGGCAAGACGGAGAATTTTCTGCTGGGAAGTTTCAGCTGAATCCCCTCACCTACTGCTCTCATGACACCAACTGCATATTTTCTGTTTATCACAGAAAAGAAAAACACCCAGGGCTCAACTTTAAATTCTATCCTTTGCCAGGAATAACAAGGGAGCAAGGGAAGCACAACTTTGAAAGCTCCAGCTCATTAAACCCCAGAAAAATAAATCAGTTCATCATTAAAAAAAAAACAAAAAACCCGCACCCAACAGAATAAAGATGCTAGGGAAATTTTTTTTTCCAGACATGTACATAAATTGCACAAACATGAGCAGTAGAAACACCCATGCTATAATACTATTGTCCACTCTCTCAGTACCTGAGAAGAATTTTAGGGCTGTGTCCTGCTGCTATTGGAGTCAGAAGGAAAAAGCCTGCTGGGAATGGGGATGACAAACAGTTCTTTGCCTCCTCAGGCTTAAAAGGCAGGTAAAACAAACAGATGACTTCAGAAAGTCCATGGGTCGGCTTGGCAATGAAAGGTCCCCACTGAATCAGAAAGATTAACTTCAGGGGAGGGCATCCCTACTGGGAGCAAGCAGCTGGCATTAGTCAATATTTATAGACTTCTGCAGCAATGGAGGGAGGACTCTAAAACAGTGTAGGAGATTCAGACTAGGTGTCTTTGAATCAAGGCTGCATTAACCTATGTGATCTGAAGCTTCTCTCTTATCAGCATTTGGAGCATAAAATCATATCACTCATGCCTAACTGCCACATACTTGTAACCCTATACTTGTGGCATAAAATTAAATCAAGACAAACAGAGATGCCTGTATTCCCCCTTTATAATTTATAAGGATAAAATGCAAGTTTTTTCATCAGGGTAGGGTTCAGGAACTTTAGCTATCCTGCTAGAAAAAAAATTCTTCTCTACCCATTAAGAGATATCATTCAGAATTGTCAGCCATCCAAAATAGTACTTCTTCTCTCTTCATTAGAAAGAATGTTTTCTAAGTGACAGAAGCAAACTTTTCACAGATAATAATTCACTTAGACAAAATATTAGCCATAAAGTGACGTTAAAATGACAAAATGCAAGAAATGCTATCTCTGTTCATGACTCAATATTAGTTCCTTTCACACAAAACCAAGGTCAAAAATACTAAAAGTTAAAAAACCTCTGTTTAGTGAATTTAAGCTGGCTGACAATCAGGTTGTTTTTCTTTCTCAGGGGGTTGTTTTCTTGCTTTTTTGTGAGTTCTTCAGACACAGTTCCCCAGATTCTGAGGGGTTCAGAGATCATAAGCTGAAAACCGCTGCTCTACAAAACACGTTCTCATTTTTGTATGCAACAAACCTCTGCCTACAACTGGGGAAGGAAAGCATCAGATATTTTATTCTTTATCTCACTGAAGACTTGAAACAGTACAATTGAACTGTAGTTTACTAGGACAAACATAAAGGAGTTCTTTATTATTTATCTCCTAGAGGAAATATAAAGTTAATTGCTTGCAAAAAGCATTTCAAAGATTATTATCTAGAGTGATGAAGAGGGGACCTTATATCATACAGCATAAGTTGAAAAAGCGTGAATGTGTGTTGCTATCAGTAAGCATTTGCATTTTTAAGATAACTGAAAATCATGACGTTCTGCAATCCTAAACCAACTGCAATTAAAAATCCATGTTTAAGGGAGTTTATAGCAGAACTATAACAACTAAGGTATTTAGTGGTTCAACAAAATGGATCATGTTCATTTCAAATTAGATCATACTTTGCAAGCTCATATATCAAGCAATTATAGCAAACTGTCTTTTGATAGGTGTCTAAAGATAATTTTCAGAAGAAAAAGGTATGAGACAGCTAAAGATTCACAGAACCATTCTCTAGACTGTATTTCTGGAGTCATTAAATCTCTGAATCCCATTCCTGGATGGAGTTAAGAATGCTTTTATTTACTTAGGTGCCTAAATAATCACCTTCCCATAAACTGGACATTGTCATTTCCATCCAGTATGCTTTCTCAAATCCCACCCTTTTGTAACAAGTAGTGCATCCCTGGGAGGCCTACAGAAAATTGAAGGAGGAAATTAAACTGGTTCAAAGAGACTGGGTAAGATTTCCTGTTACTGCTGGATTGTTATACGCATCACTTTCCAATATATAATTAATTTTGATAATTAATCTAATAGTAATTACCATTTATCTAATTACTTGAAATATGAAGCCTTTATGCATTCTTTAAGTTCTTCCTCTTGTCCTGAAAGACTCTAATACTAGTTCTAATACAGAAAAAATGTAAGTAATATTGTTTTTCAGACAACATGTAATAAATATGCACCTTCTCTTTGCAAGAACAGCAGAGTTTTACTTGTGTCCAGCATGAGAAAAAGAGATACGGAATTATGGGAACTGCTCCATCCCATGGAACCAGCAGTATGAATAGGACTCTATGCCTTAGTAATTCATGGTGTTTTTTCTTCCCCATCAGGCTTATAGATAAAACTTAGAAGACATATTCTGAAAATTTGCATGGAGCATCTCCCAACACAGGGCTACAATGTTTACATTTAGTACAAATTTGCATCCACAAGAGAGCTCAGCATGGGAACAAAAACCTATCTTTGAATCTTTCTGTAGAACAAACTGAAAATAATAACAGGGCAAAACAGAAATCATTTCAAGGGTAAGGCGCCTCTCAAAAAATTTGCATGGAACTTCATTTAAGAAACCTGTAATATTAGAAAATAGAACAGACTTCTTAAAATACTTGCTCAGTATAGGTGCAACCCATCAAGTCCAGCTAACTTGATCGTTCCACAAGCCACTGAAAAGGCAATATGGAAGAGAGGCTCAATCTACACATGATATTAAGCAGTAAAGTTGCACTGCAATGAGAGCACCATGTCTTAAAAACAACCCATTTCTTAGACGCAGCTGTATTCACCATCGCTCCACAAAACACTATGGCCAAATCAACTACTATTTTTTACAGATCAAACCAGATGAGAAGTAATGAAAAGAAAGAGCACAGGAGAAAGAAGCGGAGGGGAAGGCAAATCTTTCAAACCAATAGCACTGAACACAGATATTCCACAAAGAATTAATTAGAAGAAATGCATATGCATATCTGCCACAAACTCATCTCCCAGAGCAAGCATGCCAGATAGTACTGTATTCCAACAGTGATAAAGGGTTTAAATTGCTTAAAAATATCACTTTTAATTAAGGATTTTTATAGTCAAACAAGCTGCCCCCTGGACATGGAGAACTAGTTACCATTATTTATTGTGGAGTAGCAAAGACAATTAACTTCTGGATCACCTGATATGACATCCAGCTCAAATCACTGACCAGATAAAGGACCGACAGGTTACAAAATGAGAGACAGCTACACAACCATGGACGCAGATTTCAGTACACCAGGTACTGAAAGGACTGCCATGCTTAAACCCACAGTCCCTGTCCCACAATTCAATATGCAATATTAAATCCTCACTGAACCAGAAGGTCTTAGAGACAACGCAGTGGATTGGCACAAGAGGGCTATGTGAAGCATATCATTATCAAGGTAGGGATGTTATCTCCAGGCACAGCTTAGCCTTACATAAATCCTAGTCTTTGTTTTAAACAAATCCAGCAGGATGTCAGACCAGGAGGCCCAGGATGTGCAGACCAATTCTGTACTAGAAGACAACTTCAGTGGTAATTCTGTGATGAGCAAGACAAATCATTTGAAAGACAGGGGTTTCCAGTTAGCAGGATGATTTCACTTTGAGAAACCTCCTAACTATTGATTCATCAGATCTCTAAAGCAGCTCAAGCTCAAAATCCTAGGCTTACTTGAGATGAACTCAGCAGAGACATTTAACTAGTTTGTTGGCAAAATTATTTAAATAAAAATTCTTTGCTTATCTTTATTTTTCCAAACACACAAAATTGTGTCAAGTAAAAACATAGCCCAAACCCCCAAGAGAGTATAAACTAAATTGAATTTGCAAATTAAAGTTGTAGGAACAAAGACATACTGCTGTAAGAACATGGTTCCTCTTGAAATACAGACCCATTGTGAGCGCTGTGAGTATAGCTGTGCTGCAGCTGAGAGCCTGACTGCTCTGGACCCAGAGGTAAAACAGCATCAGTATGGTGCCAAATCCAAGCCAAACAACTCTGCTGTGCAGCAGGATAGGGCACAATGCTGCATTTACAGGGCTCTAGAGCTCTGCTGCTTCCACACCTGAACTAGTGTCTCTGCATGGTGCTGCGTAGCTCTCTATAGATGCACCACCACACCCAAGACTAGTTCAGATTTGTGCGCTATGCTCCACTGTGGTGGCATGGATGTATTTTCTGTTGCTCTTCTGTCAGGCCAACCTTGTACTCACAAACTCTTACTGAACTTACGAGAAGTAACCAAAACTCATTGCCTCACTCTTGCCGAAACATTATTTTCATGTCATTAGAGCATATGAGCAAGCTCTCAAGTACAGACCATCTCCACGCTCCTCTCTTGACAAATATCCAACTCTTGTTTCTACTGACGGAACAATACTGGCAAGACTGACTGTTTCTAGTTATCTTCAGTGCAAGAAGGCTTATGCCCTCAGGAAATCATGATCACTCTATGTCCCTTGCTTGGCTAAAACCTCCTTCCCTCCCCCTCACACCTTGATCCACTTCTTCCCTGTCTGGTTCTCTTCCCACAGGTGGCTTCAGTCCCAGCAACGTCACATAGCTTTTCTCCCAGACACAACTGATGTTCAGGGGAATCTTACAGTCTGCTCTCCACCCCCAGCTAGCAGCTTCCTCTATGGAATCAGCCAGACTGGCTTGTTTATAACACCAGATGATGAAGCCTACAGACTTGCAGGACCAGCCAAGAGCAGAGAAAGGTAATCAGCAGTTGGCCTCCAGCTCCCTGGACTTGCAGATACTTAAAACAATCACCTTTGTGTTTTCTTTGCTACAACAATGCTTTTGACTTCTATCTTTTCTTTCCTGAAACTAGCCTGCAGCCACAACAGTTGCTCAAAACTATTCCCAAAAGGGACAAAGTTTAAATAGACAAATGCTGTGATGCTAAAAAACCTCTGCATATATAGTAACCATGCTCTGCCCTCCCTTTTAAGGAATACTAAGCAGCTGGAATGCCTATGCACATTTACATCTGAGGCATTTTGACCAAAGGCATATGTTTCAGAGTGGCTCAACTGTTTAAGTTTATTGATCTTGGACTACGTGTATCTTGTGCCTCGGTGGCAAAATTCTTATCAGAACTTTCTTATCTAGATCAAAGACAGTGAACCAATACATATATATTCTGAGGAGTACATATACACTATCACAATTCTGGTGTATGCTTCCATCACTGATATGCCATTTTCTTATTACTACACTGCAATGTTACCCATTCTATCTAACCGGAAAAAACATCAAGTAATCAAGAAAACATCTCTCTAGGTTCTATAAAGATCAAGGCTCCTTACAGCATTAGTGMCAAGCTTGGTGGCAAAAAGTTCTGTTTAATGTCAATAACAAGTTACAACAAATTTCATACCAGCCACCAAAAAGAAGTTCACTCACTAGCACAGGGATTTAAATTGAATTTCAAGGCTCAATCTTGAAGAAGTTAATATGAGAATTAATTCCTATGACCAAGATAATGAATATGCGAGTCATTCCTTTGATAAAACATTTATGAACAAGAAATTCACACATATGAATATTATTAAAAAAAAACAAATAAATTAATATGGAGTCGATCTGATAGAGTGTCTTCAAGTCACTCAAGGTTTAACAGTTTAGAGTACTAACTGCTGAACAGCAGTTTTCCTTGCCCAGAGGGAGGAGCAAAATTTTACACAAGTGCTTTGGAAGTATGCATTACTCCCACATTTTTTCCAATAAGTATACCTCAGGAAAAAGAGAAAACATCCTTTTCAACTGTTAATACTAACATACCAGTTCAGACTACATGAACAGAAAATAATTCCATAAAAAATCATATACCACTGCAGCATAAAAAAAAAAATTGAAAATGAAACTAATCATGAACATCAATATTGCATCTATATGATGTTCTCTGAGTTACCATAATTTCTTGTTCTGAATTTCTCTTAAGAGTAACAACAACAGGCTGTGTAGTTGTTCATATCACAGTTGCACAGTTTTAGGGCACATAAGTGGCTCTAAACTGGGTGGATAGAAGACTTACAAGTCTACCTAGAATATCTGTCTGTCATTTGTCTCCGCTCTCTATTTCCCTTTCTGTCTGACTTCGCTCCCTCCAAAACACACAGTTCTGTGGCGGACACACTGAGAATTCAATGGTACCTTTGAGCCAAGGAGAAACACTGACCTAACGGTCAAGCCAATCTGGGAGAGTGACAGGCAACACTGCTTAATATCTGAAAGACAAGGCGGGACTGGATTCAAGGATGACAAGTGATCCCCTATGTATCTCTGTGAGGGACAGAGAGAAATGAGGCAAAAAGTGGCTGCAAAAGCCCTTTGGAACACAAAATATCAGTTTAAAGTGAACTTGAAGGCAAGATGACAGAGGAGTGTATATGTATGTGTGGCTGGGAACCAGTCCTATGGATACCCACATGAAAAAAGACCTGATTGAACAAGTTTGAGAACAGGTGGCATACGCCATAGCAAACCCACTCCTCCAATATGAAACAGTTGTAAAATCCCTGGAGAGCAATGCTTTATGAAACTGCAAACCCTACTATCCAATTCCATCCTCTTTATTGTGTTTTGGAACTATCCACATGAATGAAAAACAATTACAAAAATAGACACATGCACTTTGGTTTTACTGGCTCCCAGAATGTGGCTGCAATGGAAGTAACAGTACTACCATTCATCATCTTTTAAACAGTGGTTTCACTGAAAGGTGGCTGCTTCTGGAGCTTTTGCTTAGCACATCATTTGTGTGTTAGCTAACAGAATTCCCAAAGGCTTTTTCCCATGCTCCTTCTGTCCGTATTTTTGTTAAAAACTATGCCCAACTGCAGGCTAATTCCAAAAGGTATCTGTAAAACTTGCATTTGAATGTTCTTCATTCATAGAGCAGATGGAGAGGTGGAGAGTAAGGAAGAGATAATGTACAGAGAAGCAAAGCAGACCTGTACAGAAAGCATGGCAATGGAAAACAGAAGTCATTTGACTCTCCATTTCACCATAAAAGAAATGTTAATGTCCTTCAGACTGTGTTGCATTCAATTCCTAAAACAGAATAGCAGCTACTGTGTTTCCACACCAAAAGTCATTTTCCCACTGCTTTTTGTAGATTGTTCACATTACTTAACTTTAAAGAGTCCAAGAGGCTTTTGATTGTTTCACTTCCTATTCCCTTCATCCTATTCTTGATCTTGTTGGGATTACTTTTTCCAAATGGTATCAGAAGGGCTGCCAGTCCCCAAGGCTCTTTATTGACCATTCGCAGAGTTTTATCTTCCTTCTGTAATATCCAGGCACTTTCTCTGGCCAAAGCGACAAATTTCTCCAGCTGTGGCTGATTAACATTCTTGCTGATATTAAGGTCTTGTTCAAAGGGATTCCAGATATAAAGAGGAGACGACTCAGGTTTATTTACTTCCTTTCCCTGCAGATAGTTAAAAGTAAAAGCCAAAGATGCACATGTGTTATAGGCACAACAAATAACAAATCACTTGAGTTATTACATTAGCACTAACAGTAAAAGTGTTTTGACCTACTAGAGAACTTTTTGTTGAAAAGAAAGTGATAATTAATCAAGTTAATTTCCCTGTCAATCTGACTGTATGACAATTCCTCTCTGAATCCTCTCAGTGGTTGTTCTCCTTGGTACGTTCAGTTTACACTTCCTTCAAGACAAACAATACACAAGTAGAACTTAGACTGTCTATTTGGCCATTCCCCCTTTGCTTTTCCAGAAGCCTGAAATCTTACTCACTACAGCCTCCTATCCTATCACCATTTGTGTATGGAGCAGCATGAGTGAGCCATTTTAACCTGCACAGCCCAGTCTGCTAAACTACTACAAGCACTCCATATGTTCAAACCATTCCTGTCACAGTGCTTATCAAGAGCTAGTATAGCACAACATGGTTACTGCCTTGGCTGAGATTCCTCACAGTTCATTCTGGCCTTTAAGTACAGAGATCTTCAGATCATGGTCTACTTTCGGGCACTCGGCAGAGTAAAAGGCAAGTTGTTGACACTATGTAGTCTGCTATTTAAATGCACTGCCATCTCTATGCTTATTAGTGCTCTTTTGCTGACCTTCTCTTTATTACAGACCCCCTGCAAGCTCTAGCATGAACTTACCAGCTTATGCTTGCCCAGTAAGGAAATGTCCATATACATGCTACAACACACTGCTGCCCCAGGGCCAAAAGAATTGGTTGAACAGAAAGCACACCAGCAGCACAGACAATTCACCTGTCTACTCTAGGCTCCACCATGTGGAGGTTTTTGCTTGTCTTTTTTGAGGCTTAAAAGCAGACAAAGGCTCCTCAACTTAATGGATTAGTTTCTAGGATCAACCTGAGCATTGTCAAAAAATAAAAAAAAGCTTATATGCCAGTAACCCACAGGGCTCAAATAGGAAACAGAACACACACAGAAGTGTCCACATAGCAACACTGCACTGAAATCCCCTATCCAGTATCCATATCGTGTGTGTGTGTGCATGTGTATTTATGTATGTACACACACACATATCAATAAACAGCATGAATGAAATGTATACAGAAACCAAAACGCTAGTGCAGACTTCTGGGCAAGCACAGAATGATCCTGTTAACTGTCATGCTTACCGAATTGTAACCACCCACACTGTGTGCTAGCATAAACTGCAGTAGGAAACTGAAACGTCAGAAGAAAGTTTCAAAACTCAGTTACAAGATTTAATGTGGACATTGTTTGGGTCTGGACTCCCAACTTTAACTGCAAAGCCCGTTGGCATACAGGGTTTGTAACAGACTTTTGCTATGACATATGTCGTGACATTTAAGAAGTCTTCTTCCCATAGAATCAAAGCAGGAGCCATTTTAAAACAGCCACTTTTGATACACAGTAGTCAATAAAAAAAAACAAAAAACAAAACATCCTACAGGCTTAGCATTAGAGTTTGTGCTTTCCAATATACCCAGTGCTACAGCTATGTTACACTAAGTGATGACATTCTGACAAGAAAGCTCACTTTCTTCATAAAAGGGACTCGGTTTCTGGGTATCACCAATTTACTCTGTACGTACAACTAAAGTTCACAGAAATGGTTGTTTAACATCTGTAGTTTCTCAAATAGCAAATGGAGGAATTCAGTAGATAATGATGAGAGATTAAAATGCATTTACCTTTCGAAGATTTATGGAATTCTTTCTGAAATCAAAGTTTCCAAAATATTCAAAAAAGTCACACAGCAATACATCTAAAGGGGGAGAAAAAAAAAACCCAAAACACATGAGCCAATAGTAACAGTAAGAAAAGGTCTGTTCTCAAAATACTGGCAAAAAAAAATTAAAGATTTACCTACCAAGTGTTTCTGTATTTTTTGTGGGGTTAATCTTGCTGAAATCACTAACGAATGAGCAATCATAACCTCCAATTATGTGTTGGTCTTCTTTATCTAAAACAAAAATTGCAAATGTATTTTGAAGTGATAAACAACAAAAATGCTGTTGTATTTAATAAAATTCTGAATTCAGTCATGTCTGATATCTATGACATGACTGAATTCAATGAATGCTATTGTATAAAGTAAATCAACTCATGATTTGATTTAAAAGTGGACTCTCAGGTCAAGATTCAAGTTAAATGGATAAAGACAAAAAAATAATTCTACAGATAGGCAAAGGAAAACAAGCATGAGTAAATGCAGTATTTTCAAAAGCTTACAGGAAGAATGTATATGACATTTATACCTCTGAAGTTATTTCCTTTAACAAAGAAACCTGGTACCTTTGTATACAGTGGTTTATTATCCACTAAACAACACAAATCTACAAGGTTAATAACTGCATAAGGGTTTCGGCAATCAGACCTGAATTGTCTAGCCTCTTTTTCTGAAAAACTTAAGAGGATTAGGAACATTCGTGCAAAATTTTGAGATAGGTGTTTTGTTTTGTGCATAAGAATTCTACAGTCATTTTGAAAGCTTGTTGATAAATGTTGACAAAAATGTTTGAACTGCCTTTAAAGCAACTGAACACAACTCTATCTATTCAAAACTTGTAAGGAAGCATGTCAATAAGCACAAGACATAAGTGAGGAATAGAGATTTTGGGATGTCATTCTCCATATTTTCATTAGATTTACTGAAGATATGTGAAGATATCATACCCTGAAAGCTATGTATGAAATGGCTGGAACAGCTACCTTGCAAAGATGTAAGAATTATTTCTAGATGTCTTGAACAGTCTCAAGGATACTACAAATTGTGAGAAAAATTTTAACCCTTCTTTAAAGCATCTGATGTCTATAAAACAATATGTAACATATCCATCAATGGACAAAACTGATAACAAGTGGGGAGACATTTGAGAATTTACAAGTCTTCTGAAACAAAAAATCAAAATAAACCAAAACCAGTCAGTGTGTGGAAGCAGCACCAAGACAGCTTTGATGAAAACAAATGAGGCATAGAACAACCTTAACACTTCCAAGTAGAATTTAGCATTGTAAAGAAAATGGATTTATTTTGCTTTTAAAAATGTGGGGTTTCTCTTCCCGCAAATAATACAAGTGAAACTTGCATATTCCCTCAAACATATGGAATACACAATACACATGGGTATCTGAGAGCATAAAGAAATGGCTTGGGTTTATTCATAACTTTAGGGAAAAATAAATGTGAGAGTCATTCCAATTTCTTTCATGAACAGTTGTCCTTACCTGCTAGTTCTCTAAGTTGGTCTAGTGTTGGAATGATAGGTGGTGATCTCTTTTGCAGAAAAAACATGATCATCATTGTTAGAGAGAAGTTTGTAATCCAAGCACCAGGAACACTATTTGTAAGTCCATGAATACGGGCCCAACATCGTATACTGAACACTAGTGCTCTTACACGGGAATCAAGACAACCATAGATATACAAGAGTTCTGAACTTTTTATAGCAATGCTGAGGAAGAAAAAGTATGAGACACATGTAAATAATGAGAGAATTGTGAAGTACCAGATGCAGTGCTAGCTGTTCAGTCCTAGAGCATCAGTTACAAGTGAAGAGGATATCCATAAAAAAATAATAATAACTTTTACCTGTTAAAAAATTAGAAGAAAATGCCTGAGATTGTCCAGGATTAAATTCCTGATAGCTTCTCATAGTAAGAAGTTTGGGGTAAATACTAATACTGGACTTGCATTGTTTCCTTATTCCATATCATTTGGGGGGGGGGGGAGGGAAATCAAGTACTCAGGAGCAAAACTACACAGAATCAAGGCTGAAAACTTACATTTAATTTATTCACAAATGTCTTTGGAGTACATTAGATGCTCTCTATATCCTAATATAAGTGCAAACTAGAAGTTCTTTTACAACCTTAATCCAAAGAGTTATAATATGATGAACTGAAAAATAAGTAATGTGCAGAGACAGTGCAACCTGCAAAACAAGTCAACTTGGGAGTTTTCAAATGACTAATGTTTGAAGTTTGATGTCCTTCAGTTTGTTACAGCGCAGAATACATTTCTGAATTTTGAACTGTAAAGTATTAAGACATTTTCAGTGTGGCTGGAATAAATTTGAGGTTGTTGTTCAGCAAATGCTTTAAGCAAACATAAGCAGTCACTGCTGCTAGAAGCAGCAGCTTTGCTTGCAGACGCTTGCTCTCATTCCCACACTACCACATCCATATTGTTGATAGTTATTTGTAACAACTATCCAGATCCAGATCCGGCTGAAAAAGAACTCAAGTAGAAGGATAATGGTTTTCAAACGGATCAGTTTCTGATCTGCTTCATCACATGCTCGTACAAGCATTCTTGTACTGTACAAAAGGGAGGGCAAGAAAAAGCAGAAAAAAATGTAATGGAAGCAGGGTGCAAGAACAAGACTTACTCTGGGGACAGTTTTAGTCTAAAGTGCTTGTTGAACTACCATTGCAGGAGTTTTTGTTCCCAATTTTGCACTTAATTCCTTTGAAAAAATTGCATTTTAGGTAAATTTGCCATGTCAAAGTTTTGTAATACCTTGACTTTTAAAATTTTGACTGTGAAGTGCTTCCCTGTGTTCAAGAGAACACACAGTCACAACGGAGCAACTGCTCAGCAGAGAACTACAAAGAAGTTCGCAGAGTCACTGTGGCTGCATATATAACATTCTGCTTCAAAGCAGAAAAATAATTTTGCTACAATAGATTTGCTCAGTATTGTCTTAAAACAACCCCTGCATATTCTGAAACAGGATTTTGGATAATTCAGAAAATTCAATCTAGGATCTGATTGTATCACAGAATCTGTATTAAAAGTCATATCAAAGTCCTCTTGAAAGATAATCACGCATATTTTATCACTCCCTGACACAAATGAAAAGGGTTAGGTACTTATTTTCAAGTGTATCTTTAATCCAGTATATATCTGTAGCACTGTCATAAACTGCTATTCTTAATAAAACAAGTGACAGCAAAACAAAAAAAAAAATGTTTCCTATCAACCACTAATCACCTAAAAAACGAGAGCAAGTGGGAGGTAAAACGCACACAAAGGGACATTTTTAAGAAGCCTGCTCCCTCTATTGGACACTCTTGTGAAAAGTCCTAATGACAGTAACACTTAAGATTATTTTCTGAAGCAGTGAGATAATTTCTCATTCAAGATACCTTGCCAGCAAAGAGGTGTACACAGGCACTTAAAAAAACAAACAAACAAAGAACCCTGAAATAACTAGAAACCCAATCACTGCAAAGCAGCTGAAAGACTACAATGAAAATTAATACAATGCAGTTTCTTAATCTGAAAAGAAGTCCAAAGGCCACTGTGCATATGTCTACGTGTGTGAAGGGAAGTAATGACTAAAGAACCCTTCTTCTTTCAATTCCTTACAAGACAGCATTTTTGCACAGTGTGTTCTTCAGGAATTCAGGTTCAGCTAGCAAGTGTTTACTATACTGGAGAAGAGTATCTTAAAGACATTAAAAAAAAAAGCTTTACAACTCAAAAATATCATTTGTACTTTCAGAGCCAGCAATTTTAAGTTCTCTTTTATCATATTCGTTACAAAAACAACCCAAACTACTAAACAGTGTTCATTACAGGTTTCCAGATCATAGGTATATTCTACCTAAACTTTTTAAAAACAGGTCTTACCTGTTGCTCACTGACAGATCACACTGAAATCCTGTTGGCTGATGGGAAAATTTCACCAGCGGGCAGCGAGCATTGAGTATCTTCTGTACACTCACACATCCAGGACCAAAATTATCAAGGCAATCACCAATCACAGACAGAATTTTCTGAGTCGCTAATCTTTCAGACGGTAATCTTTTCATCTGATACTCCATTTCAAAGGGACCTTTTTTCTACCACAAAATTTTAAAAGTAAACTGTTAGCTGTGGAACTAAAGAGATATTTAAGAATACTTCTGAAAAACTACAACAATTTGCAAAGGAGTCTGTGCAATTAGAGATTCTAAGACCAATGCATTATTTAAAGCAGCCTGCAGAACTTGGTAAAACATGCTACTTTCTTTTTTATATTCTTTCTCAGTGATTCAATTTTTGCAGGTTAATAGCGAACCACTTATCGTGAAATTAGCTGCTCAGATGAGGGTATAATAATACATGACACTATTGTCTAAAGCAAGTAATTCTGGAATTCCTGAGACAGCATGTACACTCTGACAGAAAAAAGCACAGATTTAAGTATAAAGCAAACAAACAAAAAACCTAACCACTGCTGATTTCATACTACTGGTATTTTCCTTCCATATCCTCACAGCACAACATGTTATTATTGAATCAAGTAGCACTGTAAAAGAAAATCTTTTTCATTTGAAAAGAATCCAAAAATTTTGGCATGCAGATTTCTCAGTGTTTTAAAATAGCGATAAGTTTCTCTAAAACTGAAAATAATTTCACATCAGATATATTTTCTCTGACAAATAAATACATTTTGGAGCTGCATTCTGACCATATTAGACATGCATCTTCCTGTATGTCTTTGTAGTTGTAATTTTCATACACATAGTTTATACTGAAATAAAGCATTTCTATAAAATCTCTGCTCTTTTTATAGTCTCTCTGTATTTTTAAACCTCAGCTATTTTTGCTTGCTAATCTGATACTTGACACTGACTTAACCCTCCCTTTGGAGCACATTACGGGTGAATGCACACTAAATGAAAAGCATTACACAATGACCTAACCAGTCCTCTGAGACAGAACTACATGAGGTTACTTTTGTTATCACCAGGTGCAAAGAAACCAAGCACCTATAGACAGGCACAATTCAGAAGCCATGGACCTTGTACCAGAACAGTGGACCCTGAACTACATCGCCAAACAGGATTAAAGTGCTATGACCTTGGAGCAGGGCTGGCTCAAAGTGAAAGGAACCCACATCTATACAAAAAGGGAGAATGCAGCTGCCTCGAGGTACCTTTAAGTCTTTAAGTGGGAGTGAATAGGTTAGAGACTGAGGTAGGTAAGAAGAAGATGGGGACTTGGCTGATGAGTCAGTATGCTGGTGTTTTTACCTTTGTGCGTAACAAAAATCACAGTGGGCCTTCCCAGAGAACTGTTCAGTATATCTCAGAAGCTAGATGAACATTTTAGCTAGATGACCATCTTAGCTAGATGACCATCTTAGTAACTGATAAGACCTTCATATACAGTTTTGGTTCCAGTTGGGGGTACGATGAAGAACTGATACATTTGCCCCAGACCTGTGGTTCTCCCCCTGTTCTTGCCATGCTGCCCACAACAGATGTGGATAAAGTAAACTAGTACTTTGGGTAAATTGATATACTACCCTCAAAAAGAAGCATAACTGTTTTAATCCAAAAACTGTGACTCTAAAATGATCGTTAAACTACGTTTAAAGTCACTCACTACTCTCCCAAACTGCCTACATGTTAAAAACATCATCTCTGTGCTCAGCAAACACAGTATTGATAACTAGTCCTTTGATTACCCATTGGGAAGAATAAAATACACTGAAAAAAGAATTTAAATAGTCACAGATTCCATGGTAAAGAATGCTCCCACCTTTGCTGCCTTTTTAACTCACAATCACTGATCAGTTTTCCATGAGACTAAATAAATAAATAAATAAATGTAAACAGATGCTGAAATACCTGGCCTTCCTCCACTGCTGGTAGCCTCCTGAAAGTCTGCAATAGTTTGGCAGACAGAAGATATCCTTTGCCCTGCTGCTAAGTCATCTTATAATTAAAATTACCTTCCTTCATTCACTTGTCTCAAGAACGACAACCAGCTTATGTACATTAGTAACACAAATTGCCAGGGAGAATACCATTTTTGCTTTCTCGGAAGCATTAAGCATAGGTTGCCTATTAGGGAAGATGTACCCACATCACAATTTCCTACAAAGTTCTCTAGGTGCTGGCATCTTTTATTCTTTGGTTATGCCTGAAACAAGATGCAAGAGTTGCACTAGTGATTTTTACTCCCCTTTATAGGGCAACTCTCTAATGTACCTTATTTTTATACATCCTTTCAAACTGAGGCAGCAGATATGCCCACATTTTAGCAGTCCAAAAGATCAATAAAACCAACAAGATTATCTTCTTTAATGCATAATGACTATGCTTGCATACAAGGCAAAAGCCTCACTGCACCATATGTAACAGTTTAAATGTGCCACGCAGCCTACTAACCTGTCATGTAACATGAAGACATGAGCTCCAATAGCAGCCCTGATGGCTTGTGCTGAAGAAGCCCCACAGTAATATCTCAACTGTCCACAAGTAATCACAATTGCTAGTAATCCAGTCTACCTCCAAATACTTTCAAAGTTTACAATAGGTTTAAACAGTACGGTTCATTTATGGTATGATGCAGGACAAATAATTATGGACACCCTGTGCTTTCTTTTCTGTAGCAATTTCTGCAGATGCATGACAAAATTCCCAGTAAAACAACACAGGTATACAGCTATCTATCCCTGCACTGAGGGGAGAGATGGCCTCATCTCTTTGGTGCCTCTCAGAACATCCACTGTATTATTTTGATTCCTATCACAGAATTTTGCAGGCCTAGAGCACCTCCCACAGTCCCATGAGAGGGTAAGCTGCTTCAAAACATCCAATGATAAAACGGCAGCTCAGGAGTAACATTCTAATACTACGATATTTAGAGCACCCAGATGAGTTCATACAACTGTAGTACATACCACACTACCCATGCAGTCTGCACCACCAAGAATGCAATGTCAATGTTTTAACATTAATACAGCTGCCATGCCAACAGCATAACAGGCTGTTATACGCTGGTAAGAATATCATTAGCATGTCTGGTTTGCAGATAATGGAGATCGTATTCAGAACACCTACCTTATTTTTACCTAGTTCATTACACATCTACAGTCTTCTCTGCCCAAGTCTACTGTCAGCTATTAATTAGAAAGTATTCTCGCTGTATGAGCTCAGCAAGAAAACTAAAATGCTTTTCATAAACTGACCAACATTTCATGTTAACGCTATCAACAAAAATAGTTACAGCGATAAAGGAAATTGCTTCAGAGCCACAGTCAAGCATGATTTTCCTAACTGTGGCAAACAATACCACCTACAAACAAGATCACCTGAAATAATCTTTTTAAATGTTGAAGTGACTCTTTAAACCAAGGAAAAGAGTCTGACAACCCTCCAGTAATACATGTGCACACATGCACAAAATAATTATGCTTGAAGCATATGCCCAAGAGCTCCAGAGAAGGAAAACCAACAGCAGGATGGTAAGGTCTGGCTTTGCTGAATTAGTTCTGTGGGATGACAGTTTCCTCCCCAGTGAAATCCACCCTGATGGCGCAGACAAAGCCTACATGAACACCAAATCATTTTTGTCTATAATGAGAAACATCTCTTCTTTCATGTTACACTCAGTTTTTGAGAGTCTTCAAGTCTAAACATTCAAATAAACTTGCTAACAATCTCTAGTACAGGCTCATGTGAAACCCTTATCAGAGTATAAGTACACCGACTTCTATATGTAAAGCAGCAAATGAGCTGCTCTGTTGAAAAAATCCAACAGATTGAAGATGCACAGCATAATCTTACCATTTTTGTAGTGTGCTTTCCTGTTTTGTGAAAGTCCAGAAACATGTCCACATCACATCCCAATTTGCCAAAGGTGTTCACTGAAGAGCCAAATGGCTTTACCACACTGTCTGGAAAATATGCACGTGCGAAATCCCGAACCAGAGAACAGGCCAAAAATCGGAGCTTGATATTTTCTTCTGTAAGCTGATACTCATTCAGTAGAGTGTACATCTGACTACTTATCTAGTTAAGAAATTGAACAATGTGAAGATACAGTGACCCATAATATATCTTTTTGTCTACTTAATATCATTGTGGTTTGAACAAAATTTTGATTCACAGAAAGGTTTATTTCATACAGAAAAATATTTTTGACAATTAAAATAACAAATTTCACCTATTTGTTCCAATGTATGAGAGGCATTCACGCAAAATCCTAATTTTTTTAAAGACAGAAATAAACTGCATTCTAAGTTGTACATGTCCACTTGCAAATCTGAAACAGATATAGTTCATTTTTAATTGAGAGAGATCTACAAATCTATACTTACACTCTCAGCACCACAAAGCTTTTGAATAAGGTCTTTCACTGGAATGTGAGACTGAGGAGAGAGGTGAATTGGTGTCTCAGCAGCAGCTTGACCCACTGGGTTTTTCAGCGTGAAAATAAAAAGTCTAGATTTAAATGGAACAACATGATGTTCTGTAGCACTTGGGATTCCAATAACATCCTGTAATGAGGCTATACTGTTCTTTTCAGAAAATTCTATTAAGGCATGGATACCCTAAAACATTAAAAATGGAAACAGACAGGGTTAGATAACTGCATACRAGTCTTGAACTGATTGTATTGATGTCATCCAGATATTTCCTGGGAGCATTGCAACAATATAGTACAACAGTTTTGAAGCTGAGTGCTACTTTCCGTACCTCAACAGTTTTTAGACACCTTTTGACAAGAGGTCAAAAATATTTAAGATATGCAACTCTTGGCAGTGAACATTAAACACAAAAGTACTAAAATCCATTTATCTTTGCAACTGTAATATTCTAAAAACACATTAAAAGGTTAGCTCTACTGTTARAACAGTGAGAAGTGTTATGTATAAGTTTCAAAGATTTAGTTCAAAACAGGTTGCTATCCATCATTTAGAGCAGATGTTGCATAGCTGACTTAAGAATAGAAACCTGTTACTCAATAACTTGTAAACTTTAGTAAAGATAAAAGCAAGTTTAATACATCAGCTGTGCATAATATGCTCGACTTACATATATAAGGCCTAGTCCAAATGCTAGCACTCTTTTTAAGTTTTAGTTTACATTATCAATTACTTACACGATTTTCAAAAAAGAAGTGACTGTTAATTTTTCCGTGACTGGACAAATACTGCAATAATTTTTTCTCATTAATTTTTGGTGGACACTTGATTAAAATAGTCCGTTCTGCTTGCTCCAATCGTTCTGTTTGAACCTCAGCGAACGTCTTCCTTCTGGTACTGACCTCAGCATCTGTGTGAACAAATGAGCACCAAGGTTTTTCTACACAAACATGAAGATTTAAAACTGATTTTAGCACATTTAATCTTCTCTTTTGGGATTGGACAAACGAACAAAGATCTCCTCTGGCTCTCCAAGAGCAGCACAGGAAAACAATCAAGAAACATAAGTGCAATTCTCTCACAAATGTGTACATTTGTAAGAATGAAGACTAGGAAACATAGGAAGAAAACAATACTGGATTTTCTTGATCCCACAGGAAGGTTGATGGTACAAGAAATACTTGCTCTTCTCTTATTTGCTATTCACTATCAGAAAATTCAGCGTACACAATCGGATTTTGTGTACTAATCCGGCAATAAGGGACCTAGCTAGGGTACCAGGCAAAGCTAGGCCTTTGGCAAGCTGCACTGAAAAGAAAATCTAACTCCGCTACCACAAAACCAGCACTTTTACCTCTGGAACAATGAAACACACTTTCATCTACTTATCAATTAATTAACCCACAGATCAGTCATATCCCACCACACTGCTAATGATATATATTGTTGCTGACAGCTTACAGAATCAACGTGGAAATAAGACATGCTGCCACATTGATAAGCACAGAAAATATTTTTGTTGATTACATACGGGGGGGGGCAACATCCTAAATTCAAAATAATAATCACATCCCTGCATAACTCTCAAACTGTCAACTGACCACCTCACATTACTATCACAGCCTGTGAAACTGCTCCCCATTAACACCGTCATTCCTAATTCAGACTGGGAAGTTGGAGAGTATGCAGTTATTTCCCTGTGGCAGCTATCAGGTAGGGAAGGTTCAGAGAGCTCTTTATTTTGTTTTTGATTTTGAGGAATACATAGGATTCATGGCCTCAAAACAATCTTAACAATAACCTAATGAAGATCGTCAGGCACTTATTATTAAAAATTTTTTTTTATTTTACAAGAAGTTTATTGTGTCTCTCACACAGATTTATAAATAATAACTACTCAAAGTAGTTGCTTCAATAGCTTAATTTTATACAGTACTTTTCAGTAGAAGACTGAAGAAGCACTTTATGAAGAAGATAAATATCCTATTGTCCCTGGGGACAGAGAAGGGACTGAGATGCAGAAGTGACAAGTCCTATAAGGCCAATGACACAACCAGAAGATGAACCCAAATCTTCTTACTCCTTCTACTAGGCCAGACTGGCTACGCAATCTTTAATGACACACTACTTGCATATACTTAGTACTATAGCAGAATGTGTGCTCTGAGCTGTGTGCTCCCTAAGCTCTGCTGCCATTTGCACAGCCCAAGCATAGCACAGATGCAGATCATCACATCCAAATGGTCGTTGTAAGCATTTTAAATGTGAGAGAGGCATTCAACTTTACTTTCTTCCCCTATTTCCAACAACATTTTTAGTTAAAGTGACTGTGAAACAATGGCACTAAATAAGCATTAAGCAACACTACTGGAAGAAACACCTTCATCTTCCACATGGCGTTCATATATATCCTAATGCTGCTCTCTGATGCTAACCTAAATATTCACACGGTCATGTAACAAATCAGGTGAGAAATATGATCTAGGTGATAGATCAAAAAAAAAAAATAACTGGAACCTGGAACTGTTTCTTACTCCAATTTGCTGCATATTTGTGTTAGCACAATGACGTGAACAGCAAAACACTTGCTTTTGTCAGCAGTGCTAGCTTACGCAAAATGAAACTGGGATAATACAGTCTGATCTTCTATCAAAAAGGTGCCACCTAATGCTCTTCAAGCCCTGAAACACAAACATCAGCATAAGCACAAGACTCAGGCTCACAACTAGATTATCACGTTAAGTCACATGGTACATCCAAGTCACAGCACATCAACTCTGCATGGTCCTCACCAGCTGTCTCTTCTTGGTTTGCGGCAAACACATAGCAACAATCACACGTCATCTACGCGGTGCCTAAAGAAGCCCCTCGGGGATAACGGCTACCACTTAGCTTACCTCTAGCTGATTTCCACATTAATAAATCAAATCTTAAACAACGACAGCAGATTCTGTTCTCCCGCGCTGCGCCCCGGCGCTACGGCGGGCAAGCAAAGCTGCCGGGGACCCCGGGCCCCGCCCCCCCCCCGCGGAGCACCCGCCGCGCTGCTGAGGCCCGGGAGCCTCTCCCGGGCCCGAACCGCCCGCTGGAAACACGCTCCCCCCGCCCCGCCTCGCCGCCCCGCGAGAAGCGGCAGGGCCGCCCCG
>NW_020447908.1:1553272-1555194 GCF_003343035.1 Apteryx rowi
GCTCTACGGCAGCCGGCGAGGCTCAGGCTGCCCCGTCCCGCGCTGCGGCGCTCCCCGACGGGGCGGGCTCCCGCGCTGGGCGGCTGCGCGGAGGCAGCGCGCCGCCTCTGCGGGACCCGGAAGGCGCTGCTTTGTTGTGAGGGGGTTTTGTTTGTTTTCGTTTTTTTTTTCAGTACATCTAACTCCTTGCAACAGAAACAGTTCCCCACCTGTGGAATGGAAAAGACCTATTTTTCTGTAATATTTGAACGGAGAGTCGTTTATGCAGAACTTGTGGGCACATCTGCAGTGTGAATTAGGGGTCATGTGACCATTATGCCAACAGGTCCTCACTACTTGGAAGCCTCCTAGTCGGGGATTGCCAGCCATTACTGTGACCTTATTATCTTGGTTTTGTGCCGCAGGATGATCCCGAAGATGGGGAGTAGACTGCTTTTAAAATACTGCATTTGTATTTATATCTTATGTATGTATGCCATGGAGCAGAAACTTCTGCTTCCTCCATGTGACTGTAGTAAGTACCTGATTTTGCTCTTGCATCCTGTGACATGTCCATCCTGAATCCATTGATGTGAAAAGAGAGAAACTCCTCCTCTTTTTTTTTCCTTTGAAGCTGATCTAAAAAAGGAAAATGATTTAATTAAAATTAATTGTGGGTTTGGGAAAACTAATAACCCAGGCAGGTTCCTGAAGGAGGATACCTAAGTATTCCTAGCGTGAGAGCTGCTGTAATATATTAAGGGTGTGCTACTCAGCCTTAACCTCCCACCTCCCAGCTGCTGCCAATTCCACCCTCCCCTAGGCCACACCACTCTCCTCATTCCTTTTCCTACAGCCTACCTTCTTCCCAAATTCCCTATATTACCTTCCTCCATTTTTTTCTCATTAGTCATCTTCACCTTTCTGGAATTTTTTCCACAGACATTTCTAGGTTAGTACACTGAATAGCACAACTGAACAAGAACAAACTCGACAAAGAAGATCAATATCTCCCGTATGGAGATTTGCCAACGTATCACCTGTACATTTTGGAGAAGAAACTCTGTGTGAACAGAGGTCAACACTGCTAGCAGTGTCCCGCATGCTAAATTGTGAAGCTAGAACACAACTAGATTGAGTTGCAAGGAGTTATAGGTACTGAAATAAACACTGAGGCCTAGGGTGAATTCTTTGTCCTGAAATTTTATAATGAAAGTTTTGCCATTGACTTCAGCAGGCAAAGATTTCATATAGTCTATTATAATGCAGATAAAAACCAGAACATATAGTGCTTGTCTCGTGAGATCTCAAAACAGGTTCAACTCATCAGCTGCTAGTGTTGTGGGAAGTGGTTTTGGTGATCAAGAGATGCCGCTTCTCTCTCTCTAATCAAGAACTAATTCACTAGAATAGAAGCTATGGGGGAGCACAGTCCTGCAAGAGTTACTGCCTTTTCAATGAGAAATAAAATGTAGTCCAGCCCATTTTTAGCAATTATCAAACCCATGATGCAATCTTCCCGAGTATTTTGATCCTAAAGCCACTGACAAATCCTACACATTGTTGTCCTAAATTCCAACAGAGTTTCAGCTGAAGTTTTACGCAGATAATGCTTAAGCTAAGTTTGCATGGTAAGCTGATCGACTCTCTTCTAGGTTCCATGTGCCACACGTGGGAAAGTCAGGGGCTTTAGGAAAGGGCTTTGAAGAAGCTGTGGACCAGGGCCGCTGAACTTACCAGCTTAAAATGCCACTGGCAAGGACACCACTGGGCATTATAAGAGTGCTCTCCGGGATTATTATTAGACCACTGGCCTCTGAGGCGAGAAACCTGCTTCAAATCCCCATTCTGACGGTTTTCTAGCAAAGCCTTGAACCCAGTTTCCCTTCATTCCAGGATGACCCAAGGACTCACTGGGTTCCAGAGTCATGTTTTCTGTCCCC